>NW_011499875.1:17367-58509 GCF_000495115.2 Populus euphratica | reverse complement strand
AGTTTTAAATATCACATTTAAAAAAAAATAAACCGGGTCTCGTCCGGGTTTGCCCGGGTCGCCCGGGTTTGACCGGGTTGTTGCCACAACCGGTCTTTTATTAAACCCGAACCGGTCCAGGCACCGGGTTGGCCGGGTCCCGGGTTGACCCGCCAGGCCGGGCCGGGTTTAATAACACTGATTTGAACCTCACATCTATTAACCAATGATCAGACGTCCACGTGTCACCTCATAATTGAAACTACCTCAGCTTTACTGCTATAAGTAAATGATATTACATGATGAGATATGATAGGATGGATGGTCGATGTGAACAGGAAATCTGGGCGCCATTCCTCTTATACTGATCCCAGCTGTCTGCAAGGAAAAAGGAAGTCCATTTGGAGATTCTAATGCCTGTAACACGCGCGGTCTGGCATATGCTTCGCTCTCTATGGCTGTACGGCTACATTTTCTAACTTGAACTTGATTTAAAAATGGTGGTAGGGAACTGGGATTCGTAAACCTCCTTCCAATCTTACTTTTATGTTTCAGATTGGTGCCATCTATCTGTGGTCATATGTGTACCATATTGTGCGTGTATATTCATCAAGTAAGGATTCTGATGAATCCAAACTGGATGAACTGCCGGAGGGCGCGGAGTCTGCTGGAGAAACAACAGAAAACCTCCCAAAATGCCGCACAGGGCCCCTCCTCCCTTTAAAAGAGCCCTCACTTGAAGAGGGTCATATGGAGCACTTGGAGCTTGATTGTGTAGTGCCACAGGAGAAGGCCAAGGTCATTTGAAATTTGAATATTTACCTTCATTTTTTCAGTGCTTTCTTATCTATTTCAAATATTGTTTCATGTTCATTATGAGCACATTTTCGTTCTGAAGGTAAATAAAATGTTCTTTGAGAGAAATCTTCATCCTACCTGTCAATATTTCTTGACAGGAGCCATTTCCGAGTAACGTTACGCCGGGCTTTCAGAAGGTTATAAAGAAACTCAACTTGAGGAGATTGTTTTCGCCTATAATTAACGGAGCGGTATGCTAATCTGCGCTTTGTACATGCCTGGTTTATTCTTGAACAGCATTGATCTTTGAAGAACATTTATGGGGACATTTTCGTGAAGCAGACATTCATAAGCAGCTTGCGGATTTTTTTTTTTTACAGTTTCTTGGTCGCGTTAAAAAATCTTGAAATTTCCTACACTTAAAGTATAAAATGCCAGATTGACACCCTTTACTGCTTCATTTTTATAGATTGTTGGCTTTATTATTGGTGTCGTCCCTCCGTTCCAAAAAGCCTTAATCGGTGATACTGCCCCTCTTCATGTGTGGGGGAAGACTCTGCGTACTTTCTCGGGTCAGTATCCGATTTTGATGATACGAAGATTCCCAAGCACAAGCAACCAAAAATGTTATGTTAGTTTCATTTTCAGCTACCTAACAAGTTTCCCCTGGCATTCCTTTCATGTTTGCAGGGAGGCAGCCATTCCATCTGTCACTTTGATCATGGGAGCAAATCTTCTGGAGGGTAAGCGTGATCGTTTTGATTTGTCAAGATCCTTCTTCTTTCACAAGTTGAATTGTTGAGAGATGGAAACAATGATCACCATTGATGTCCTCAGGTTTGAAAGGGTCTAAGGTGCCACTCATGGTGATTATCGGTATAGTAGCAGTCCGGTATATTATCTTGCCGATTTCGGGAGCACTTATCATTAAATATGCAATCCGTTTTGGCTTGTTGCACTCTGACCCACTGTATCAGTTTGTTCTTCTGCTTCAATTTGCACTTCCTCCAGCAATCGGCATAGGTCTCTGTTAATTATGATTAGTGAAGTATATGCCTTACTGCTACAAGATCCACGCAAAGCTCCACCGTGTTCATGTGTTTTGGTATTAAATCGATTTGTTTCTCTCTCTTTTTTTTTGGCCTTGACTTGGCAGGTACGATGACCCAGTTGTTTGGAGTTGGCCAAACCGAATGCTCTGTGATCATGCTATGCACCTATGCCTTGGCCACCATTTCACTAACACTTTGGTCAGCATTCTTCATCTGGTTTGTCAGATAATTGTCACCTGCCTCTGTGATCTCTTTCGACAATGATCTGTCAATGCAATATCAGTTAGCAGTGTTGCTTCATTAGTTTTCTGCAAATACACAAGTAAATAAGGAGATTACGCACTGTATCTCAAGGTTTTGAAACACGACATTGTCAAAATTGCTGCAAGTATATTACTCAAATGCATAAGAAAAATAAATCCCTATACTTTTAATTATCATTTTGATGAGTATTTTAGTACTCTTTTCCTCTTTCTTTTTTTAATTTATTTAAATTGAAATTTAATAAAATCTTAGTTAATACATAATGCTATATTTTTTTGTGCCCTCACCAAACCTCCAAATATGAAGTACAAATTGCCACTTTTAACCCATGGAGGTAATACTGGCTTTGTGCGATCATAAATCCCACGCTGTAAACTCCCAGGCAACTTAACTCACGTTAATTTCTCCAAGCAATTCTTTTTTGAACTCTCCTCACTTTAATTTTCAATGTCATTCTTTATTTGAATATAAATAAGAGAGCGCGGTTGGATTAAAAAATAAAAGTAAAATGAGTTATGATTAAAGATATTAAAAAGATAAAGAAATTAATATTTTTTTTTTTAATAATACATGATAATTTTGGTACACATTATCAAAATGAAGTGTGCATATACCTTTTAGAGTGTAGGATGGGTTTTGCTTCTACTTCTAGCTTTGGTACCAGGACGCCGCATGTAGGTCATATGTTTTTTAACATATCCTAGTTAAATGACCCGTGTGATGCTGTGAATTAATTTTTTTATATAAAAAATATTAAAAAAAAGTTAAGATTTAAAAGTATTAGGTTTTTTTATAAAGATATATTCAAGAATTTTAAGTTTGACTGCAACACCGAACCTAAAAGTAATATTTATAATAGCATTAAACTTGAAAAATCCAAGTTTAAGTAGGTCTGACTGCAATACCAAATCCAATAGTTTTGGATATGAGTCTGACTGCAAAATTATGTCATAAAAGTGTGATACTTAAATAGATTAATTAAAAGAACAAAACAAGGAAAAAAAATCAACATGAAGAAAAAAACTAATGAAGAAAAAAAATCTTAATTAACTGGGTTAACTCGTCAAACCTGAGATTCGTGTCATGAAAGTCTGAAAACTAAATAGAAAAAAATTAATATCAACAAACTAAATAAAAAAATTTAATTAAAAAGAAAAAAATAAGCATCAATCTTTTCATTGTAGATTGTACCATGTAGTCCATAGTGAAAGACATAAAATAAAATAAAATTAAAGGCGTCAGTCTTTTAATCGTGGACTGCATACAATATTAAAAGATGAAATCAGAAGAACAAAAGAAATGAGGAAAAAGAAAAACAATCAAATCGAGTTAACCGGTCAAACCTAAGATCCGTGTCATGAAAATCTAATAATTAAACAGAAAAAATTTAATATTAAGAAAATAAATTAAAAAAATAATTACAAAACAAAAAAAAATAAAAAAAGATAAAAAAAAACTAAAGACATTAACTTTTTCATTGTGAATTGCACTGTGCAATTCATAATAAAAGGCTTAAAAAAGAAAAGAATAAAAAACAAAACAAAGGCATATACCACGAGTTATTTTTTTCTTGGATAAAAAATATCAAAAAATAATAAGATCTAAGAGTGTTATGTATTTCTGCAAAGATATATCCAAGAGCCTTTAAACTAGCTGCAACGCTTGACCCAAACGTAATATTTATAATAACATTAAACTTGCATGATCAAAGTTTAAGCGAGTCTGACTACAATATCGAACCCAATAATATTGAATATAGATCTGGCTATAAGGTCGTGTCATAAATGTATGATAATTAAATAGATTAATTAAAAAGAAAAAAACAAAGAAAAAAACTAATGAAAAAAAAGAAAAAAATTGAATTAATTGGGTTAACCCTTTAAACTAGATTAACCTCTAAAACCTGAGATTCGCATCATGAAAGTTTAATAACTAAATAGAAAAAAAAAATTGACGGGTTTGCCTAGAATTACTTAGGTTAACCCATCAAACCAAGTTAACCTCTCAAACTCATTATACGTGTTATGAAAGTCTGATAATTAAATAGAAATAAATTTAACATTAACAAACTAAACTAAATGAAAAAAATTAATTAAAAAAAATTCAGGTCAACTCATCAAATCAGGTTAACCCATCAAATCCGGGATCCATATTATGAAAGTCTAATAACTAAATAAAAAAATTAACATCAACAAACTAAATCAAACAAAAAAATTTCATTAAAAAAAGAAAAAAAAAGAAAAAAATAGTTCTATAATATAATATAATATAATATAATAATAATTATAATATATTAATATGTGAAAGACGTGAGAAGTTACAATGCTTTTCTCACTCACACCTTTTAGAATATTACTTAATATATATATATAAAGCAAAGCGATTTTAATAAATTTATGTTAACTTTATTAACATGCCCCTGAAAATATGAATTATAGATAACTTTTATTAAAAAAGATTTTTTTTATGAAACTAATAATATTTTTTAAAAATTTTAAATAAAAAAATAATTTTTAAAAAAACCCCTAATCAATTAAGATTAATTTAACTAACCAGCTACCCGTAAAGTAAGATTAAGATTGAGGTTAAAAAAATTAAATTTTCAAAAAAAACAACTTAACAAAAAAGATTAAAGTTTAAAATTTTTTTAATTTGATAATTTGCCATTGGAAAAACCTCAACGGTGTACAGGGTATACGCCTTGTTTCATGGTTACTGGCAACAAATAACAGCTCACAATGAGCAAAACCAACCGGCTTCAAAATAAAACGGAAAACAATTGGTCCACCTCCGAACCGGTGAGCCCTTACAAAAATCGCGATTGGGAGGGCTGATTTCAGCCATTTAATACACCCAGAAAAATGGTCTCCGTAGGATAATTATTTTGGCAATATTTCTACTCCTCGGAAAAAATTGCAGACTCCCACCGATGATATGCTCATGGGTAAGAGGATGGCATGCGTTAAGTTTGACTTTTACCGGGAAATGGTCTCCTTAGAATAATTATTGTGGAAATATTTCTACTCCTTAGAAAAGGTTATGATTAATAAATTCAAATACGGGGGAGTTATGATAAACGATAAATATCGTCATAAAACCCATCTCAACAGCAAATCTATTGACCCATCAACCCTGACCGTGATCTGAAAATATATATTTTTATTATTATTGGAAGGAGTCTTCTTGAAGAAACAAACGATATAAAACATGGATCTGCGTAAGCATGCCGATCGACAGGCAGATTAATTATTCGGAACCAGCAGCCTTCATTTCAAGCTGCTGAGACACAGTTCGTGTCAAGTATGTGCGGTTGGGCTTGAAGCGACCCGCATGCCTAGTTATCTTTCTTTATTTTTTTTTTTTAATGGGCTTACAACAAGTCATTTGTTTGGAGAAAAAACCTATTGTCTATCATTTTTATTTGTTTTAATGGGTTTACAACAAGTCATCCGTTTGGTGAAAAAACCCATTGTCCATCATTTCATTTTTTTTTTAATCACCTTTGGTACTAGAAAATTCTGGATTCGAGTTTTAAGATCTCATAAAACCAAATTTTAACAAGTTTTAACCCATAAACATCCCAATAATCTCAGTAGAGTCACTTACCATCCAATCACATTTAAAATAAATTATCAAACGAAATCTTAAAAAAAAAAAGTTAATGGGCACTTATCTATTTTTTCTTGCATATTTAAAAAAAAATATTTTTGTTGAACCATCCAACCATGATGAACCCATTAACATCAATATTGTATTTTTTTGGTTGGAACCAAACTTTATCACTCTTCTTTCATTTTTTATCACTTTATCTCTTTTCTCTGAATATCAAACAAATAAAGTTTAAAACCTCGTTTGTTTTATAAAAAATAATTTTTATAGAAGCCATTGTTCTTGTAATAATACAAAGCACATTCAATGAGAACATAGGTTTGTGTGTGTGCGTGTGTGTGTGTGTTATATAATAATCATACATGGGCGGAACTAGAAATTTTTTTTTTTATTTATTTATATGGGGTGTTCGGGCCAATTTACGAGCACCACGACTAATTTTCATAGCCCACTGAACATTTTGCAAGTGTAGTGAATAGATAAGACACCGCAAAAATGACAGGCAGGCACGATAAGGCTCGACCCCAGATATGAAGAAAGGGAAGAACCCCTTCTATCGTTGGGCTAGAACTTCTATCGTTGGGCTAGAATTTATAGGTTGGGTGGCGTGGGTTGACTGGGATGGTTTGGGAGTTAATGAGAAATTTGCGAGGTTAGGAGGTTTCATGGCACCTGTAGCTTAAGCTAGCTGGGCCCGCCCCATGAATCCTTAATCAGATATCCTTGCGAAAATTCTTTCACGTGGAAAACTGAGAACCAAGACAATTTCAAAGTCCAAGTCGTTGCCATTAATCTATATATTTGGAGGCCACTGCGTGTCTAGACTTTTGGCCAAGGTGACTTCCAAGACTTTGCCCTCAAAATCTTGGGTTTGAAATGTGAATAATTAAACACAAAGACTATTGCACTTTAGTTTGTACAAGAAAAGCCTTTTATATGGCACCTCACAACACGTCACCCATCAAAGTTAATGGACACTTGTCTATTTTTTATTGTATATTTAAAGAAAAAACGTTTTTTGTTCAACTATCCATAAACCCATTATCATCAATATTGTATTTTTATGGTTGGAATATGACTGCCAAAACTTTATCACTCTAGTCTGTATTTTTATCATTTTATCTCTTTACTCTAAACATCAAATAAATAAAGTTTTAGGCCTCGTGTACTTTATAAAAAGTAATTTTTATAAAAATTATCCTCGTGTATTTTTATCATGTTTATTTCTAAACATCACATAGTTTTTATCATGTTGATTTCTAAACATCAAATAGTTTAAGGCCTAGAAATTATCCTAGTGTATTTTTATCATATTTATTTCTAAACATCACATCATGTTTATTTCTAAACATCAAATAGTTTAAGGCCTCGTGTATTTTATAAAAAAATAAAGTTTAAGGCCTCATGTATTTTTTTAAATAATTAGAATATCTCTTCAATTTCATTTATTAAAATTTAATTTAATTTTATTTTTATATTAACTTTGATCTTTATTCTTTTACTTCTTATTTGTTTTTTTAGTTTTTTTAATTAAAATTTTTTATTTATCAAGCTTGGTCGTCTTTTTTTTCTATTTATTTTATTTGAAAAGATTTATGAAATTGAGATTTATTTTTTAATTTCATCATTTTTCAAATTTTTTATTTGTCAGATTAAGTCTCTATTTTTTTATTACTAATTGTTTTATTTGAAATAATTAATGAAATTAGATTTTTTTTAAAATTTTATCCTTCTTTAACGGTTTCATCTATTAGATTTGGTTCCTATCCTTTTAATACTTTTTAAAAAAAATAAAAAATTAATAAGTTATTATTCAGCTCATTTTTAAAATCATTACTAAGTAATATAAAATATTTTTTTAATTTAATTTTTATGGCATTGTGAAATATATAAAAAAAATCTATTTTTCATGAAACCATTTGTTCAGCTCATTTTTAAAAGCATTACTAAGTAATATAAAATATTTTTTTAATTTAATTTTTATGGCATTGTGAAATATATAAAAAAAATCTATTTTTCATGAAACCATTTTAAAAGTGAACCCTACTTTTTAACAAACAAAGCTTAAGAACAAAAACAAAAATCTTAAAAATTGAAATTTCAAAGATCACATCAAAGTTTTTCACAACAAAAAAATTAATTTTTTTAACAATGCGTTAAGTTTCACTTTTACCCTAAAAAGGTTTTGATTAATAAATTCAAACACAAGAGTTATAATAGACGATAAATATAGTCATAAACCTCATCTCAACCGCAAATCTATTCATCTATCAATCTTGACTGTGATCTGAACATATATATATATATAAGGAATCTTTTTAAAAAAACAAAAGATATTAATTTAGGTTGACTCATAAATTAATTTATCCAACTTGTAAATTGGATATATATATCTTTTTAACTATGTGTGTGTGTGTTTGAACATTCGGTATTATCCCTTGCATCTGTATATTCTCAGGGACACAAAAACTGATAAAAGGTTCAAAGCCAGTTAGGAATATGGAAATTGATCAAATTATTATATAATGAAAATCATTTGAAACGGAATATATGTGCTCCATATTTAATCCTAGCTTATACATGGATCTGCGTTTGCATGCCGACAGACATATTAATTATTCGGAACCAGCAGCCTTCATCTCGAGCAGCTGAGACACCGTTCGCATGGTTGGTCGAGATTGAGGGTCAACACATATGCATAAACGAGCAAGATTTATGATACAGGACAAAAGATCAACGGCTTTTCGTTCTGCGGGAGGTGAGAGACGGGGATCTGTTGCATCTTCGAAGTGGATTTCTTGATTAGCAGATGAATCTAGAGAGGAAATGAGTTCCCCTGGATGCTTTCCCATCAGAACTTCGAATGCCAACACCCCAAAGCTATAAACATCGGATTTCTCATTCACTTCCATTGTGTAAGCGAGCTCTGCAACAGTCAATAGAAGACCATAAAAACTTTTAGCACTAGGTTTGCTAACAACGTAATTACAGCCAAAGACCATAAAAATATATTCTTTTCTCACCTGGAGCAACATATCCATAGGTGCCTGCAATTGCTGTCCAATTTGATGAATCAGGCTTCAGAAACCTTGCAGTGCCAAAATCAGAAACATGAGCCTCAAGTTCAGAGTTCAGTAAGACATTCTTGCTTGATATGTCTCGATGAACTATAGGTGTAATACATGATAATTTTGGTACACATTATCAAAATGAAGTGTGCATAGACCTTTTAGAGTGTAGGATGGGTTTTGCGTCTGCTTCTAGCTTCGTTACCAGGACGCCGCATGTAGGTCATATGTTTCCTAATATATTCTAGGGAACTGGCACGAGTGACATTGTAGATTAATTTTTTTATATAAAAAATATGTGTGCCTTCCAAAAGTTCATATGAACAGGGCCGACCCCTTTATTTCAGTCACATGATAATTGATACTTCTTTTCTGTTTGAAAGATGGGTGTAAATCTATGATGTGGTTCGGATATGCAAGTATATTTATGTTTCAAGGGAAGAAATGAAGAAAACAATTCAACTATCTCAGAAATAATAGGGCGGTGTCTGTATTTTTTTTTTAGTGTTATGGGTTTCTGAAATGTCATTCTACCAGTTGAGTGAGATCATCCTTCTCAAAGTTTTACCTAGGTGTTTCGAAGTATATGAGCACCATTTTCTTTTTTCTCCTAAAATACATTGCATTTTGCATGGAACAGGGTCTGACAGTTGCCAATATATCAGCCACAACATTCCCTCAAACACTGGATTGGCTGCATGGCTATGTTCTTCAGGTAAATCTTACTGATCAGTTTTGTATAATTCTGAAATGTGTCGACCACTGAACATGTTGTTCACATGGGAAATTGGATGTGTTGGAGATTAACTAACTGTTCCGACATCATATTGCTGGTGTTCTCCCACATCAGCAAGGCATTTGAAAAGCTGTTGCCCTTGTGTGCGAGGCAGTTAATTCACTGCTTCATTATGCTCTGAAGAGTTTTCTTCTTCATCTTGCACATTTCATTCCTTCTGTCTTTTTTCTCAGTTCTCCAATGACACCTCCTGAAGAGGTGTAGCATTTTGCTAAAGATTATGGGTTACGTTTGACAAAAATTAGGAATTATTGGTCTTTGATTGATATTCTCTTCCATTTCTTTCCAATTTTGGACCTTGAGAAATAGCATTGAAGCATCAGGTGTCAGTTTCGCTGCCTTGTTCTTGTTTCATTGAACATTAGAAAATGATCCCTCAACATTAGCAGTGATTTTCTTCTAGTTTCTTCTTGACCTGCTTATCTTGTTTTTCTATATCTCTTCTGCGCAATTGCTTTCACGATCCAGAGTATTGAGCAAGGCATTTCACCAGTGTCCAGCGAAAATGGTAGACAACCAGCTCAAAATTAGATTACCTGCGGATGTTAGCTTGAGCAGGACAGGTATGAATGGGATCTTTGTGGTTGATTCGAATGCATGCAGGTGTGAAAATGCAATGCATTTTCAAATGCATCTAATTGATTTTGAATGAAAAGAAGAGTCCTAACAAAAAAAAAAAAAAAAAGACTGATCCTTGCCTAAATGCGGATTTAGTTGTCCAAGTTGCAAATCTGTCCCCGTGCAAAAATAAATAAACAAAAATGTAAATATAAATAACATAAATAAAACCTGTCTGTCTTTGTTTGTACGAATGGGATGCCTGTTTATTATCATCACGTCTTAAATGGTCATTCAGAATTCAGTTGCATGCTTTCGTCGAATAACACATGACCTATCTTTGCTGAATTCACTTTTGGCTTTTGTTGCTCATACGATTTCCTTATAGTTTTGTGCGCATGACTAGCTCTTGCACATTACGTGGTCTGCACGAATGGCTTTTACCTGCGCAGCCTATAGTTTTGTCCTCTTACACGCAGTATACATAACTGCTATGCACTTTATGCAGAATTTCTAGGAACAGCTTTTTAACAGATGCAGTAGCTGAATGCAAATTGAGGAGCTTAGCGCAGAGACCTTCAACCCTTGTAAGATGTAACTTATTAGGCTTTGGGAAAGCTACTATCAGACAATGAAACTTCTTGTGATGGCAGCACTTGCAAGTTTTCGAAGCTGCCCCATGCGGTGGACCAAACTATTTTGAGGGTATTCCAGATCTTGGCTACCCCCATATAAAACTGGACACGTAGAATCATCTAGCACATATTGCCGAATCTAAAGTTATGATTGGATTGCTTTTGATGTTTCCAGACTTCTTCGTGATCTTTAATTTGTATATCTTGTTTATAAACATATTTTTAACACATTTCATGTCGTATTGCAATAAAAAATGTTTGCATTAAGCACACAGACAAACCCAGCATGCACAGAGACATTAAGATGATTAGTAAGCATCAAATAGTTGATGCCGACAAGCTAATTTAGCCTAGTAAAGTGGATTAAAAACGATTCATGACAGGCAGCAAGTTTGTCTATCATGTCATGATAGTTATTCAAATAAATACTGAACAAGCTGTATATGACATTATGTCACTGAGCTTTTCTCCTTCGTACCAAATGAATTATGACACGACCTCCGCTCACAAGTCAAGCCTGCAAGGAATAAGGAGGAGCAACAGAAACCCCATTTCGTACCCCCACTGTGCAGTACAGGAACTAATAATCAAATCTCAAAATAAATAACTAAATGACTTGAGCAATGGGGTGACAGAATTTTTTCCCCTCAAACCCAGCCTTCTCCCATCATAAAAATGAAATCATTCTTGCCTTCACGGTGGCATTTCATTTATTCAAGAGAATATTTGTGTTTCCTTTACGTATCGTAGTTGATCACTCACTCTTAAATGCATCTGTCTTATCGTCGATGTGGTATCATGGTGGAGAAACTTGAATATGTCTCCCATTATCATATCTGTGGATTTTCTTTTTATTAATTATTAATATTATGTCCTGATTAGCTTGTACAGTATACACATACATGAATTAATTTTATAAGTTTTAAAATTAATGATTATACAAGCCAAAATTTATAAGATTCATAATTTTATAAAACAAATTTAAAACCTAACTAATTAAAATTCACCTTAGATTTCTTGCACTGATGGGATGCCGATCCTGTTTAGCCCAAATCTTTATTTTCTATTTGACTTTACTTTTATGTTCTCTGTGGGTGCAAATACACCATTCCATAATTGTGTTTGATTGTCTACTCTATTTTAGTGTTATTCCGATGAAGATGACAGCCTCTCCATGTTTATCACTCCCATAAAAAAATGTTGGCTCTTTTGGTTTAATTATGTGTTTAGCTTTATAGAGATAGATTTCACGTTTTATTTTTATTTTTGAAGGTATCTTGCTTTTCTCACCTTAGTTTTCTTTAATCATGAATGCCTTGCTATTCTAAATTAAACTTCTAATCTTCTTGCCTGCTTATGCACCAAGAACAGATTTAAAACATCAGTTTGTGGCCTCTAGCTACTCTAAAGCATCCTGTTCAGTTAAGTGCATGTTTTCTGAAACAATTTACACACATATCACAATTCCATGCAACCGTTAGTTATATTCTTATGGCAGTTAATTCTTGTGGAATTTCAGAGATTTTAATTATGAGAACCATCTTTCTTTCTTTTTTTTTCCAGTCTGGTGTGGGAACGACTCTAAGAGCTACTTTTATAAGCTGCTATGGACATTTGGAAACTGTTCTTTGTTGCACTTATGCCAGTTTTGAAGGTGCTCCTGCTCACTGCTGTTGGCGTATTTCTTGCAATTGAGCGCGTGGGTATTTTGGGGGCAGATGCGCGAAATCATTTGAACAACGTAAGTATTTGTTTGGTTCTGTTGCTTCTATCTCTATCTGTTTGTATACACACTAGAAAAAACAACTGAGTTTTTATTTGTCTTGAGGGGAGATTTAGTTAATAAACTGACTCTTGTCAGCAAATTTTCTTAACCTTGATAATATATTTTAACTGTGAGGTTGTAGATTTGTTTTTTTAAAATTATTATTTTAAATTTTATAAATTTAAAAAATTTATTAAAAATTTATATAATTATTAATTTTAAAATTCATAAAATTAGTATAGATATACACAAGTTAATCAATTTTTTTTTAAGAATTTCAAACATAGAATTTACTTAACAATTTCCGTTGAAACAATTTTCTAAATACAGAAATTAAATTCTGAGAATCATACATGACAACAGCTTTATCCGATACATCATTTAGATTCATGCCATCTAAATACAAGACAATTTCTTCAGGGCAGGGCAAATTTTCATACTGTTCCAAATGAATGGTTGATTATTGACTATGATTGTATCTATTTTTTAAGCGACTTGTAACATGGATAGAACCAGGATTTTTAAGCTCTAAAATTATTGTCCAAAACTACAGAGAAATAGAGAAGACTCTAGTATTTTTTTGTAAATTAAGTTTGTAATTCAATAATCCTCTAGAAAACAGAGCTTACTATGCCGCTTGAATATATAAAAAATATCCTAATAAGTAAAGCAATAATTAAACTAAAAGTTCTAATCTTTTAAAACTTCTATGCTAAATTTAGGTATATTCATGAACTTCGATGAAGCTATCTTCTTTACTTATGGGTAATATGAATTTTTAAAACATTATTATCGAACTTTTAAGTTGATTCAACAATCAAATATTTATGAGTTATGATTAATTTTTGTTAGTAAAGTCATTTGACGTGGCCATACTTCTTCTTGAGCTTTGGGCTAGGACTTTTGTTAAGCACTCTACCTTAGGCTTCCCCACTTGAGAAGAATTCGTCCATGTTTTCATGGTTAAAAATTGAAATCATATATTCCAGATGAATAGATACTTCAAATATAACAATTTTGATTTACTATCAAGTACATGTTGAACAACATCCGAAAGTTTTTTCACTACATCATCAACATCTTTTGTAGTTCATTTTACCTTCGAGTTTCTGATTGTGTCATTACTAGACTAGTTGGTATATTCCTTATGCAAGCATCTTCCATTATTTTTGGCAAGGAAGAATTTTGTGGATTTGTTAGTATTTATACTTCTTTCACTTACTATTTAATTTTCTGAACCATGATTCCAGTTGCACAATCTTTTTTTTTTCATGGAGAGTAATGCAATTGATGATGTCTGATTGTGCTCTTCAAACTTTTCTTCAAGGATTGACTGATTTGAAGGACTTTTCTTTTCTTTTTTTAGTTTTTCAAGACATTAAGAATCAATACATGATACTAATTTAAAAACTTTTTCAATAAAACATTGATAGATAAAATAATTTTTACATTAATATTGTTTTTGTTTTTATTACTACTATAATGTTGAAACAATCTATTTCGAAGAGATGACATGTCTTTTAAGTTTCTTCTCCTTGTTATTTGAGAAGATTGAACATAATAATAATAATAATAATAATAATAATAATAATAATAATCTAATTACTTATCCAGTATAAAGTTTTATTTTAATTATATTGCATAAATTTTGAAATTGATAATTATCTCAAAGCTTACTAGGATGGAATTAAGACTTTACTAGTACATGTTTTTTTTTATAACAAAGAAAGTATGTGAATGATAAGTCCTGTTTTTTTATAACAAAGAATCTTTTTAAAATAAAAGTAAACTTTCAATTCGAACAATTAGTTAATGAATTTTTTATTTGAAAAATTCCATAAAAAAAAAATTATTTTATTAAAATTATAAATATTTTTTTTTTAAAAAAAAAACAGGCTGATTGCAAGATAAGTCTCCTATACCTTGTCTTTCATAAACACCATGATCTATATAAACATGATGTCTATATGAGTTTTTATAAATGAATCTAGGGTTTGGTTCGCTTTGTGGTAAGTTTTTGAACACATCTCTCTCCTCTTCTTAATCCTTATTCGTGCCTCTTATTAGTCTAACTAAATATTTCCAGCTATTTAGTATATATTGATGCCATTGTTTGCTCTAAACAACCTAGTTTATGTGATTGAGTTCCTTTTGTTGCCTTTTAAGCCCACACAGTATGCCATAAAGCTTACAATCCTATATCATAAGGTGAGTTGCTATCATATCCGTTCATCAAATATGTCAACCGATTCTAATACTAACTAACACGTATATAGTGTGGATAAAAACTATAATTTTCAAGTTCTAAGTTTATGAATTGAAATTATAGAGAAAACTCTAATATTTTCTAAAAAGTTTATAATTTAATGATTTTTCAAAAGATAAAAAGTGTGCAATGCTGTTTAAATACAAGAAAAATATTATAATTAGTAAAATTCTAATTAAATTAAGAGCCATAACCTAAAGAAAAAGTGTCCAAATATAACAAGGAAAATAAAGAAAAATCATGAGGAGTAACTTTTGAGCTAAAGTTAAATGTGTTTCTGGACTCAATGAAGTTGTCTTCTTAAACTTAGTGGTAACAAGGTTTCTAGAGTATCTTAGTAAAATTTCAACTCGATCAAGATAGATCAAAACTTATAAACTGATTTTGATAGAAAGATCATTTGATGAGTCCAGACTATTTGTTAACCTTTGAGCTGGGACTTTTAACATGCACCGAATCCCTTTTTAGACTTGTGTAACAACATTATTCATTTCAAGAATGAATTTTTTTTTTTACTTTGCTTGATACAAGGTGGGGGTGGAGGGGTGGGGTGAATACATTTTTTTCAGTTTTTCCTTACTGTATTGCTCTAATTGATGCATTGAACATTCTGAATTTTGTGTGACTATAATGTGTATTTTTAAACTCAATTGTTGTGCAGCTTGTGTTTTATGTCCTGGGTCCAGCACTTGTTGGGAGCAGCTTGGCAAAATTCGTAACATTAAAAAGCTTGCTTGAGCTGTGAGTTTCTCTGGCAAATTTTTTTGGGGCTAGTTGCTTTCATTGTGGCATTCTTTTTTTTTTCATGCTGGTTTCTTAAATCCAAATTTGGTTGAATTATGCAGGTGGTTCATGCCACTAAATGTTCTCATGACCTTTATCATTGGCTCAGTGCTTGGATGGTTGCTTGTAAAAATTACCAATGCTCCTAAACGTATGCGGGGCATGATCTTGGGATTTTGTGCTGCAGGTAAGCTTTATTATATTTGGCTAGTTGATAGTATTAGGAAAACTAGTAACGGATACTAATAGGATACTAATATGACCGGATCAATTTATAATTCATAAGTTTTTTTTTTTTTTTTTGTGCAATCAAAATTATGATTAAATAATTAACAAATATAAAACATCAATCACACAAATCAATGCCAAGATTTTTATGTGAAAAACCTGATGCAAGAAAAACTACGGGATCGTAGTCCACTTAAAACCTTCCACTATTAATAAATAATGGGTTCACAATTGTTTTTTTTTTTTAGATTCAACTAAGGGTTAAAACATAAATAATATTAAGAACAATTTATTCTTGGAATACAACAAAATTAAAAAAGAAGTATTTGAGAAAAATTCACAATACTGACAGCTTTATTTTCTGTCAAAACGGTCAACTTCCACACCACTATTTTTTGATCCAACCGTTTAGAATGAAGAATAACATATCTAAAAGCTGCTGTCAAAATTTTAGCCCGATCCAAGCTGGAAATCAGAGAAAAAAAGATAAACTACTCTACTGCCTCCTTTTCTTTTCTTTCTCCTTTTTTTTTCTTCTCTCTTTTATTTTTTCTTTTTCAAATATGTTATGAATAGTAAACCTTATATTTTTAATTTCAAGAAACAAATATATTACTTTCTCTTAATAATTAATATTAATTAATATGATGGTACTACTATCATATTATATATTATACGAGACAACACACAACAACTAAAGATATGTCTGTGAATCTTGAGTGTCTTTTCCCGTTTACATTTTCACAAAATATTGATCTTCAAGAAAAAGCAAAGGTCTGAATAAGTTAGTTCACTGTCATTGGGTATCAATAGTCAAGTCAGAATCTTTAGGTCTGATGATATGCCATCTAAACAGATTATCCTTCCAACACAAACAAATAAATTTTTGCCCTTTTTTCCCCTCCCTACTCAGCCCTCTCCTTCTGTCTTTCCTAGCTTAGAAAAGAGGCTGACGTGCCGTTCTCTGGTATTGAATCAAGCAGAAATGCATTTCTAACATTTACGCTCCCATCTCACACCTTTATGCTTCTTTCTTTGGCTATTATATGCTGTGATGAAACACTTGGGATGTTATAATCAAATTATACATGCCTATATATCACTCATCGATATTCGGTAGTATTTCACTTTCTCAGCTATTTTTTTTTAGAAAAAAACTCTCTTGAAAGATATTAGAATTTAGAACACCAATTGAGGACGAGGAGGTAACCTAGAAGACAGTACATCAGTCCAGTTCGTGCCAAGATTTTCAGTGGTAATAATATAATGCTCGGTTTCTCAAAATCCTTAGAAAATAATATTTATAGACCTCCATCATACCAGTTTATGTTACAAAGTGAAGAGTTCGTAGTTAGTGGAACTACAAGTTCCTAGTAGTGCGTGGAATTTCAGGTAAGTTGTTGGTAATCATCATTAGTTATGGTGACTTGTTGTGTCTTTAATGAAGAGATTAGAGTTTAATAAGCGTTGATAGCTGACTAGAAATGATGTGTTGTACAAAACTCTTAGCGGGCGCCCATGGATAGTCACCACCAGAATATGAGAAAACATTGATAAAATATTATGTTGAGAAGCTATCTACTGTTTACTCCGTCGACTAATTTACTAACGAAAACATTTCATTCGAAACCTTTAAGGCTATAAGTTTAACCGATTTTAGGTTTATTTTTTAAAAATTATCGTTTTAAGTTTTATAAATTTTAAAATTATTAAAAATTTATATAATTATTAACTTTAAATTTGATTGAATTAGTTAAAATATACATAAATTACCCAACTACTCACATTAAAAAAAATTATTATTAAAAAATTTCTTATCAGATATTTGTTATCTATAAATAAAATGTACTAACCACAATATTCTGGTAACGAGTGCACAATGTTGTTCTAACTTTTCAAAGTTTTTAAAAAATATATTAAGGAACATCTCCAAAGCTTGGTAATGGATCGAGGCCCGTGAACAGCTCGTGAGGACGAGGGTGAGGAGGCTATTCAAGCCTAGCATGAACGACTAGATTTATATGTTTTTTTTTTTTTTTTAATTTTGTGCACCATCAAAACTTAAAGATCTTCAATTAATTAGCAAATAGGATGTTTGACAAATTGTTTCGAATCTTACCTTTCTATAAATCATCATTGAGATTTTCATAATTGCATTCAGCTGTATAATTGGCTATTTTGTATAATATAACTACAAATTTTTTATATATAAAATAATACAAACATAATATATAAAAAAAAATCATGATTGAATAACACAACATTAAATAAATATTGCATTTATAAAATGCAATTTCTTTACAAAACACCACATTAAAAAGGAAGGCTAGGGTTTAATTTTGTGATATATAATGATTTGGAATCATGATAGGATAAGTTCTTGATATTCAGAATCATGATAAACTAAAATTATGGTATTTCATAAAATTTTCTTTTTATCACACTATGCTATTAGCAAATATTTTTAATTTATCATGCTATTTTTTTTTAATCCATATAATTATATTGGGAACCTCTCATACCCATTGTAGAAATTAATGGTTTTGGGAACCTCTTTTTATCATACTATGCTATTAGTCAATATTTTGTTAGACGAAATCTCTTTTTATTTTATTTGTTTATCTTTTTTTAAATGAATAATTTTTTTTATTAGTAGAATATTTTTTTTGTCAAGATGAAAGTTTATTTTTATTAGTCAATATATATATATATATATATATATATATATATGAAAAATTAATATATAATATATCAACAACATAACACAACATGCAAGAATGAAATTGGGAAAAAAAATATTTAAATGATGGATTTATTTTTAAAACAAGCATTGTTCACCCACAGTAACAAACAGTAAAAGAACATATTATTTTAATGTTATTGCATAAATTTTGCTCACCGTATCTCTGCTCATAAAAATTAATTAGCACCAATCTAATCCAACAAGACCAATAAAGAGAAGGATATATGCTTTCTATCCACATTGGAATTCTGCGTTGATTAATAATAAAAGCATGCTACCTTACTAGTTTATTCACAACAATAATATGTTAATTTGAACCTCACATCTATTAACCAATGACCAGACGTCCACGTGTCACCTCATAATTGAAATTACTGCTATAGGTAAATGATATTATATGATGATATATGATAGGATGGATATCGATGTGAACAGGAAATCTGGGCGCCATTCCTCTCATACTGATCCCAGCTGTCTGCAAGGAAAAAGGAAGTCCATTTGGAGATTCTAATGCCTGTAACACGCGCGGTCTGGCATATGCTTCGCTCTCTATGGCTGTACGGCTACATTTTCTAACTTGAACTTGATTTAAAAATGGTGGTGGTAGGGAACTGGGATTCGTAAACCTCCTTCCAATCTTACTTTTATGTTTCAGATTGGTGCCATCTATCTGTGGTCATATGTGTACCATATTGTGCGTGTATATTCATCAAGTAAGGATTCTGATGAATCCAAACTGGATGAACTGCCGGAGGGCGCGGAGTCTGCTGGAGAAACAACAGAAAACCTCCCAAAATGCCGCACAGGGCCCCTCCTCCCTTTAAAAGAGCCCTCACTTGAAGAGGGTCATATGGAGCACTTGGAGCTTGATTGTGTAGTGCCACAGGAGAAGGCCAAGGTCATTTGAAATTTGAATATTTACCTTCATTTTTTCAGTGCTTTCTTATCTATTTCAAATATTGTTTCATGTTCATTATGAGCACATTTTCGTTCTGAAGGTAAATAAAATGTTTGAGAGTCTTCATCCTACCCGTCAATATTTCTTGACAGGAGCCATTTCCGAGTAACGTTAGGCAGGGCTTTCAGAAGGTTATAAAGAAACTCAACTTGAGGAGATTGTTTTCGCCTATAATTAACGGAGCGGTATGCTAATCTGCGCTTTGTACATGCCTGGTTTATTCTTGAACAGCATTGATCTTTGAAGAACATTTATGGAGACATTTTCGTGAAGCAGGCATTCATAAGCAGCTTGCGGATTTTTTTTTTTTACAGTTTCTTGGTCGCGTTAAAAAATCTTGAAATTTCCTACTTTCTTGGTCACGTTAAAAAATCTTGAAATTTTCTAGACTTAAAGTATAAAATGCCAGATTGACACCCTTTACTGCTTCATTTTTATAGATTGTTGGCTTTATTATTGGTGTCGTCCCTCCGTTCCAAAAAGCCTTAATCGGTGATACTGCCCCTCTTCATGTGGTGGAAGACTCTGCGTACTTTCTCGGGTCAGTATCCGACTTTGATGATACGAAGATTCCCAAGCAACCAAAAATGTTATGTTAGTTTCATTTTCAGCTACCTAACAAGTTTCCCCTGGCATTCCTTTCATGTTTCCAGGGAGGCAGCCCTTCCATCTGTCACTTTGATCATGGGAGCAAATCTTCTGGAGGGTAAGCGTGATCTTTTTGATTTTTGTCAAGATCCCTCCTTCTTTCACAAGTTGAATTGTTGAGAGATGGAAATAACGATCACCATTGATGTCCTCAGGTTTGAAAGGGTCAAAGGTGCCACTCATGGTGATTATAGGTATAGTAGCTGTCCGGTATATTATCTTGCCGATTTCGGGAGCACTTATCATTAAATATGCAGTCCGTTTTGGCTTGTTGCACTCTGACCCACTTTATCAGTTTGTTCTTCTGCTTCAATTTGCACTTCCTCCAGCAATCGGCATAGGTCTGTTAATTATGATTAGTGAATTATATGCCTTACTGCTACAAGATCCACGCAAAGCTCCACCATGTTCATGTGTTTTGGTATTAACTCGATTTGTTTCTCTCTCTTGTTGTTTTGGCCTTGACTTGGCAGGTACGATGACCCAGTTGTTTGGAGCTGGCCAAACCGAATGCTCTGTGATCATGTTATACACCTATGCCTTGGCCACCATTTCACTAACACTTTGGTCAGCATTCTTCATCTGGTTTGTCAAATAATTGTCACCTGCCTCTTTGATCTCTTTCGACATGATGATCTGTCAACGCATTATCAGTGAGCAGAGTTGCTTCATTAGTTTTCTGCAAATACATAAGTAAATAAAGAGATTACGCACTGTATCTCAAGGTTTTGAAACACGACAATATCATAATTTGCTGCAAGTATATTATGCAAATGCAATAAGAAAAATAAATCCTTGCACTTTTATTTATCTTTTTGATGCGTATTTAAGTGCTCTTTTCCTTTCTTTTTTTTTTAATTTATTTAAGATGAAATTTAATAAATTCTTCATTGATATATAATGCTATATTTTTTTGTGCCCTCACCAAATCTTCAAAGCGTGCGCAAGAGACCGCAAGAGAGCGTTATGTGCCCTCACCAAATCTTCATCATGGCTCTGCTGAATTCAGCCATGATGACATGCTTATGAGTAATAGGATGGTGGTATGCGTTAAGTTTGACTTTTACAAGAAATGGTTATGATTAATAAATTCAAACACGGGAGTTACGATAAATATAGCCATAAAACCATCTCGACAGCAAATCTATTGACCCATCAATCCTGGCCGTACGTACCCAACTGTTAAATTTTTTTTGAGAAATCCTTGTCTGATGAAATACAAAACTTAATTCATGCGCTTAAAGGAGAAAGTATATACTCTTGTTAGAACACAGACCTTTGCGAAGATTCCACGAATTCTATTTATTGAAGGCTTCTTTTTCATTAAAAAAAAGTGTTGTTATATAATTAATAGACAATTAACATGTCCCAGTAAACAACCTGTGAGATTAAATAGATAATGGGCCACAACATATCATTTTAATTTAAGAAATTAAAACGTGATTAACATTCATGACTTCATACTCGGTCGCACAATCAAGATCAGAGTGCTAGGAAGCTCTTTTGATTTCGACATAAATGTGGGCATATTCTGTCTTTTTTACTCATAACTTGTTCAGTAACGCGCCTTCCTAGGATTTCCTTCGAAAACGTTATTGCATATATTGTTTATCAGCAATGCGTAGTTGTGTGTGTGTTTGACCATTCGGTATTATCTCTTGCATCTGTATGTTCTTAGGGACACAAAAACTGATAAAAGGTTCAAAGCCTGCTAGGAATATGGAAGCTGATCAAATTATTATATAATGAAAATCATTTGAAACGGAATATATGTGTTACATATTTAATCCTAACTTATACATGGATCCGCGTAAGCATGCCGACGGACAGATTAATTATTCGGAACCAGCAGCCTTCATTTCGAGCTGCTGAGACACAGTTCGCATGGTTGGTCGAGATTGAGGGTCAACACATAAACATAAACAAGCAAGAGTTGTGATACAGGACAATAGATCAACAGCTTTTCGTTCTGCAGGAGGTGAGAGACGGGGATCTGTCGCATCTTCGAAATGGATTTCTTGATTAGCAGATGAATCTAGAGAGGAAATGAGTTCCCCTGGATGCTTTCCCATCAGAATTTCGAATGCCAACATCCCAAAGCTATAAACTCCGGATTTCTCATTCACTTCCATTGTGTAAGCGAGCTCTGCAACAGTCAATAGAAGACCATAAAAACTTTTAGCACTAGGTTTGCTAACAACGTAATTACAGCCAAAGACCATAAAAATATATTTCTTTTCTCACCTGGAGCAGCTTGATATGTCTCGATGAACTATAGGTGGAACACAATCATGATGCATATAAGATATAGCATGAGCTATGCCCTTAACAACAGCTATCCTTTTTCCCCAATCCAACTTCCTGGCTCTTCTTCATCGCTTAGCATGCCAGCCAAACTACCCCTCTCCAAAAATTCATAAATCAAGAACGTGTGCCTTCCTTGAGAACAAAATCCATGGAGTTTCACTATGTTGCGATGGCGTAATTGTGTTAAAGCTTCAACCTCATTGCTCAAGCTTTTCGTAGTCTCAATCTCTTCGTCTTGAACCAGATAATTCTGCCTTTTCACCGCAAACACTTGACCATCTGACATTTCTGCTTTATAAACCTTAATTTCCGGTTCCTCCCTCCCCAATGCAGTACTTGTCATCAAAGTTCTTTGTAGCTTCAATGAAGTCTCCGTACATAATTTTCCCTTTAAAAAACCATATTGGTAAGGGAATTTCCCTCCTTGATCTGCTTTCACGTCTGGAGTTCCGATGGTGGAGAAATGCAATAATACCAACCAATGCGAGTGAAAGAAACAAGGCACCGAAGCGACAATAATAACAAGTTTGCTTTTGCTGTCAGGAAGTCGACCTTCTAAATTCTTGTGTGAAAAGTTGACAGCAACCAAGCTCAACATTTTGCTGAGAGATGCAGGAATTGAACCTCTGAGAATATTGTGGGACAAGTTCAGCTGCGCCAAACTTGTAAGCTTTGCCAGCCGAGAGGGTATTTCTCAAGTTGGGAAAACTAAGAACAACCGGAAATTAATTTACCCGGATCAACTTAGTGGAATATAATTTACAATTTACAAGTCCCAATTCTTTCCCTTTTTGTACAGTAAAACAGAATCAAACAATGATTAAATATAATGCAAATAATCATAAAATTAAGACCAAGATTTTAACATGAAAAACCCGATGCGGGTGTTGTAACCCAATTTTGGATTCATTAAAATTTTTTAGGAATATTATTTTATCTTATTATTCAAGACAAAAAAAAATATAATAAATAAAAAAAAGAAAAAAAAAGAGTTTAAAATATATTTTCTCGAGTCAACCGTCATTTTCTGTCAAAACCGAGTCCACCAGGTCAATACGGGTTAAACAATGTCGACCGGGATGAAAAATGAGTTTCGGGCTGTTTCGGGTCAAAACTGTCATTTTCGATCAAAACCGAGTCCACCGGGTCAATGCGGGTCCCACCATGTCGACCGGGATGAAAAATGAGTTTCGGGCTGTTTCGGGTCAAAACTGTCATTTTCGATCAAAACCGAGTCCACCGGGTCAATACGGGTCCCACCATGTCGACCGGGATGAAAAATGAGTTTCGGGCTGTTTCGGGTCAAAACTGTCATTTTCGATCAAAACCGAGTCCACCGGGTCAATGCGGGTCCCACCATGTCGACCGGGATGAAAAATGAGTTTCGGGCTGTTTCGGGTCAAAACTGTCATTTTCGGTCAAAACCGAGTCCACCGGGTTAATACGGGTCCCACCATGCCGACCGCGATGAAAAATGAGTTTCAGACTATTTTTTGTCAAAACTGGTATTTTTGGTCAAAAAACCCGGTCCACCGAGTTGATACCCGTATAAAAAAGTTTTTTTTGTAATTTAAAATTAATTTTAGCGGATGAAAAAACTTTTTATAATACTGATTTGAATTTTTAATTTTTACCCCTATAAATAAATATTATTATATTATTATTTAATATTATTATATATAATAAGACAAATAGTAATCGGTGGAAGTTTGAAAATTTTAACAATGCTAACAATTCATCCGTGAATTGTTGTCTGAATTGATTGGCTATAAATAGCCAATCAATTCAAGACAGCAAAAAGAAGAAAAGATTAAAAAATTGATTCTGCATTCTCAATTCTCAAATTCACGTATTACTATTTGGGTTACTGTTTGAGCACTATTCATTTTTCTTATATTTTTATGCACCCTAGTAAGATATTAAATTTTTTTTTAATAAATAAAAAAATATAAAAAATATTCCAACCGTTAGATTTAATAGTATTTAGATCTGAGCCTTTGATTTCTTAGGATACAATAGGCTTTACCACACCAGATTAAACTCCAAATCAATCTCAGCCGCTCAAATAATCTGCCCTTCGATCTGGTTGCGCCACGTCGTCCGGTATACCGAGCACTCGGTACACCGCGCCACACCAGATCGTAGCCTATTCAATCCTGACCGTCCGATCAACTAGGAGATCAAACGAATCACAGCCGCACGATCTGTTCATCCAGGATCCAGCGGTTCACAGCCTTCAGACGCAGGAGTGCACCATACACTCGTCCACACCAGATCAAAACCCAGAGCTTCTCTCTCCTCTCGCCGGCGATTCTCTCTCTCTCCACGGATCTCCCATTTCCGGCCGTCTCAAGCCGTGCAACCACCGCAAAATTGTGCATCGCCTCCACCTGAGCAGAACCCCGGCCTTTTCACACTTTTTCACCGGCTAATTTGTCCGGAAAAAGGCCGCGACCGACATCGACCAATCGACCTTCAAGTTGTCGATTCACCCTCCTCAGCCATCAACGGACAACGAGACCACCACCATCAGAATCCTCGTCCTCAGATCTACCAGAATCGACTATCTTTCGCCGGAAACTCGCCGGAAAATTTCGCCCGTGAACAGTAACCGCGGGTCCAGTGGCATTTTCATAAATTTTCGATAAATCCGAGGGTATTTCAGTCTTTTGCCTATACAGGGGTGCTCAGGTAATTTTTATGATATTTTATTGTATTTTTTGATATTTTTATATATAAATACTTGTAAATTCTTGCATAAAAAAAAACAAAAGAAAACCAAAACAAATAACAACGCGGGTTTAACACTCATTTTATCATATCACTGTTCATAGGTCAAAAACCCAATTTTCAAGAATTGATATATCTATTTGTGAATGATATCAAAATAATTTTTATTTTATAAAATAAATTTTCTCGACACGTCTCTTTTATTTATAGAAAAGGACCGATGTCAAAAAAATTAAATACCAAATATGGATTATGTCCATTATTATTTATTTGGTAAATTAGACGTAACTCTCCTTTTTAGGGATAAATGTCGATATTTTAGACAAAGTCTCCTAATTTTAGGGACTGATGTCATTTTTAACGCGTCTCCTATTTTTAGGGACCGACGTTAACCATGTTAAAAATTTTACAAATATGCTCAAAAATATAATAGCATTTGAATCAAAAATAAGAAAAACACACAAGTTAAAGGTAACCTTTCTCTGAAAGGATGTTTTAAGGGTGGTGTTTACCTTCCCTTAATCATAACTAACCCAGTACCCGAATCTCTGGGACCAGTGTCTAATTTTGGATTTCTAGTTCCCTCAAATTACTAGATGGCGACTCCAATAAAATCTTTATTTCAATACAATTACAATTCACAAGTCCCAATTCTTTCCCTCTTTGTGCAGTAAAACAGAATCAAACAATGATGAAAAATAATGCAAATAATCACAAAATCAACACCAAGATTTTTAAGGTCGTGTAGCGACAGCGGGAAAAACCACGGGACCGTAGTCCACCTAAAAATTTCCACTATTAACAAATAATGGGTTCACAATTATTCTTCCTCAGATTCAACTAAGGGATACAACATATATATCATCAAGAACAACTTATTCTTGGATTACAACAAGATTAAAGGAGAATTATTTAAGAAAAACTCACAATACTGATAACCCCGTTTTCTATCAAAACGGTTACCTTCCACACCACCAATCTTTGATCCGACCGTCCAGAATGAAGATCAATGTGTCTAGAAGCTGCTGTCAAAATCTCATCCCAATCCAACGGTGAACGAGCTGTAAATCAAAGGAAGAACGCAGGCTGCTCTGCTGCCTCTTCTTTTTTTTTTTTTTCTCTTTTGGTTTTCTTCTCCTCTCTTCTATTTTCAATTCTGCCGCTATAGTACCTGAACCACATTAATATTAATACCAAGAGATATCCATCACTTGAAAATTAATGTGGTGCTCCTACCATCACATGGTATGGGACCACACACAACAAATCTCCCCCACACACATCATATGAGAAATTCGTCATACCGACGATCAATATGTAAAATTCAATTTAGAAGGCTTTGACAAGCCTGCTTCCCTTCGGCAGAACTCAAACTTCTCTCTCGATAGAGGTTTGGTCATCATGTCAGACACGTTGTCATCAGTATGGATCTTCTCAACAACGAATGACTTCATCTCCATAGCATCTCGAATCCATTGATATCTAACCTCAATATGCTTTGATCGAGAGTGAAAAGTAGGATGCTTACTGAGATGGGTTGCACTTTGACTATCACAGTGCAATACAAAGTTCTCTTGAACTAGGCCAAGTTCATGCAAAAACTTCTTCATCCATAACAACTCTTTGCCCCCTTCAGTAAAAGCAATATATTCGGCCTCTGTAGTGGATAATGCAACATATTTTTGCAACCTTGATTGCCATGAGACTGCTCCCCCTGCAAACTTCATCAAGTATCCTAATGTGGACTTTCTAGAATCAACATCACCAGCCATATCTGCATCTGTGTATCCATCCAACACAGGTTTATCATTACCAAAACATAAGCTAAAACTAGAAGTACCTCTAAGATACCTGAGTATCCATTTCACTGCTGACCAGTGTTCTTTACAAGGATTGGAGAGGAACTGACTAACCACACCAACTGCATGAGCTATATCCAGCCTTGTACAAACCATGGTATACATCAAGCTACCAACTGCGGATGCATAAGGAACCTTTTTCATCTCATCTTTTTCTACATCACTTGAAGGACACTGTTTAGAACTTAGTTTAAAGTGGCTTGCAAGTGGAGAACAAATAGGTTTGGAGTTGCTCATATTGAATCTCTCAAGTACCTTTTGAACATATCTCTCCTGAGATAGCCAAAGTTTCCCCTTCTTCCTGTCACATGTGATCTTCATGCCAAGAATTTGTTTTGCTGGTCCTAAGTCTTTCATTGCAAAAAACTTGCTCAACTCTTCCTTCAACATCTGAATCTTCTTAGCATCATGGCCAACAATCTATATATCATCCACATATAACAAGAGAATAATAAAATTTCCATATGGAAACCTTTTCATAAATACACAATGATCAGAAGTGGTCCTGTCATAACCATGATCCACCATGAAAGAATCAAACTTCTTGTACCATTGTCTTGGAGTTTGTTTTAACCCATATAGGCTCCTTTTCAACTTGCAAACTAACTGCTCTTTACCTTTTGCTTCAAACCCTTCAAGCTGCTTCATGTAGATTTCCTCATCTAAATCACCATGGAAAAAGGCAGTTTTCACATCAAGTTGTTCAACTTCAAGATTCAAACTAGTAGCTAAGCCAAGCACAACTCAGATTGAAGACATCTTGACCATTGGTGAAAAGATTTCTTCAAAATCAATACCCTTCTTCTGACCGAAACCTTTCACAACCAATCTTGCCTTGTACCTTGGCTGCAAGCAATGTTCATCAATTTTCAACCTGAACACCCATTTATTCTTGAGTGCTCTCTTACCTTTAGGAAGCTTCACTAACTCAAAGGTATAGTTTTCATGCAAGGATTTCATCTCTTCTTGCATTGCTTTCAACCACTCAATTTTTTTCTCATGTGACATAGCTTCATCAAAGCATTATGGCTCTCCCCCATCAGTGACCAACACATACTCATAAGGAGAATATATGGTGGAAGGTTGGCGAGGTCTAGTTGACCTCCTCAATTGTGGCTCATTTAAAGCTTCTTGCATAACTTGTTCAGGAATAACATTAATATCATCATTAGTTACTTCAGGATCACCAACTAATGGCGCAATAAGAGAACCACCATTATCATCATTTTGCAAGTCTCCCCCATGATTAGCAGGCATCAAAGGTAGTTGTAGAGTAGGTCTTGGATTTGAATTAATTGGAATAAAAGTGGTAGACTTTGTTTTCTCCTTTTGTTCAAAGTCTTCAATGGTTTGATCTTCAAAGAAGATAACATCTCTGCTTCTCACAATTTTCTTCTCTTTTGGATCCTACAACCTATAGCCAAACTCATCATCTTCAGAGCCTAAGAAAATGCATTGCTTTGTCTTGCTGTCAAGCTTAAACCTTTCATCTCTAGGAACATGTACAAATGCCCTGCATCCAAACACTCTTAAGTGTGCATAAGAGACATCCTTTCCTTTTCAAATCTGGAACATCAAATTCAAGAGGAATTGATGGAGAAAGGTTGATAATGGCAACTGTAGTCTTCATTGCCTCACTCTAAAAGGACTTAGGCAGCTTTGCATGAGAGAGCATACATTTAATTCTTTCAACAATGGTTCTGTTCATTCTCTCAGCCACTCCATTCTGCTATGGAGTTTTAAGAACTATCTTCTCTAACTTGATACCATGTTCCCTGCAATACTTCTCAAAAGGACCCCTGTATTCACCACCATTATCAGCTCGAATATATTTCAGCTTTCTACCAGTTTCTCTTTCAATTCTGGGATGGAAATCCTTAAAGACATCAAGCACCTGATCTTTGGATTTCAAACAAGTGGCCCAAATTTTCCTAGAGTGATCATCAATAAAACTATCAAAGTACAATGCACCCCTAAAAGACTTATCAATCATAGAGCAAACATCAGTATGAACTAAATCAAAAACATGTGATCTTCTATATGAAGGTGATCTTTGAAACGCAACTCTGTGTTGTTTGTCAACTAAACAATGAGTACATGTGTTCAAATTCATACCTTTTAATGGAAGGTAGTTCTTCTTGGTAAGGATGCCAAGGCCTTTCTCACTCAAATGTCCAAGCCGTTTATGCCATAAATCAGTAGAGCAATCTTCAATTGCATTCACCTCCCATTTGATCACCTTGGCTTGTGACATGTAGAGACCCATTTTCTTCCTTTTAGCAACAATTAGGGAATTTCAGGAGAGCTTCCATTTACCATCTCCAAAATAATTATGATAGCCTTCTTCATTAAGAGTACCTATAGAGATCAAGTGTAAACGCATATCAAGCACATGCCTAACATCTTTGAGTAGCAACTTGCACCTAGTATTGGTTTCTAACCAAATGTCTCCAATGCCCACAACATTAGCCATCCCTTGATTTCCCATCCTAACTTGACCAAAGTCACCAACAGTGTAGGATGTGTAAAAATCACGTCGAGGTATAACATGGTAAGAAGCAGCTGAATCTGCAACCCAGGTGGTATCATGACATGCAAGATTAACACAACCATCATCACAAACAATGGCAACATCACCATCAAATACAACTGCAGCTGTACCATTCTCTTCATTCTTGTCTTCGTCTTTACCCTTTTTATCTCTTCTATACTTTCTGCAATCTTTTTGCATATGCCCAGGCTTGTCACAATAATAACACTTAAAACCCTTCCTTGACTGAGATCTTCCTCTTGGCTTCCATTTGCCTTTTCTATTGCTGGATTCTCTATCTTGTTTGCCATGAGAGAACCTACTTGGACTTCTCCCTCGACTTTCTGTAACATGTACATGAGACTCGGAAGTGCTTGTACTTTTCCTTCTCTTCTCTTCATTGAGGATACAATCCTTCACTGTTTTCAAAGTGATCTTCCCATTCGGAGTAGAATTGCTAAGTGACACCACCAAAGTCTCCCAACTATCCGGCAATGAACTCAGTAAGATTAATGCTTGCATTTCATCGGCTAACTCCAGATTTATCAATGACAACTGATTCAAGAACCCTTGGAATATATTTGTATGCACTGAAGCATCTTTATCATCTCTATACTTCAAATTCATAAGGTCTTTAATTACAAAAACCTTGTTTTGTGCACTCTCCTTAACAAATGTTTCTTCCAACATCTTCCAAACTGTATAGCAATCATGTTCTTGAGAGATATGATTAATGGACTTAGAAAATACCCATTTTCTAACATTAGCAATAGCCTTTCTATTTAGCCCATTCCATTTTGCATCATCCATATCATCAGGCTTTATTCCTTTACATTCAATCAGCAAAGCCAAATTATTACAATATAAGTGATCTTCCATCATTGTTTGAGGAAGTAAGCTTTATCATGCCCGAATCTTCCTTTTCCATTTTAACTGCACAAGAAATTCAATCTACACAATCAGGCTCTGATACCACTTACATGGGAAAACTAGGAACAACCGAACACCAATTTACCCGGATCAATTTAGCAGAATACAATTCACAATTCACAAGTCCCAATTCTTTCCCTCTTTGTGTAGTAAAACAGAATCAAACAATGATAAAATATAATGAAACTAATCACAAAATCAACACTAAGATTTTAACATGGAAAACCTAATGCGAGAAAAACCACGGGACCGTAGTCCACCTAAAAACTTCCACTATCAACAAATAATGGGTTCACAATCATTCTTCCTCAGATTCAACTAAGGGATACAACATATATATCATCAAGAACAACTTATTCTCGGATTACAACAAGATTAAAGGAGAATTATTTGAGAAAAACTCACAATACTGATAGCCCCGTTTTCTGTCAAAACAGTCACCTTCCACACCACCAATCTTCGATCCGACCGTTAGAATAAAGATCAACGTGTCTAGAAGCTGCTGTTAAAATCTCAGCCCAATCCAACGGTGAACGAGCTGGAAATCGAAGGAAGAATGCAAGCTGCTCTGCTGCCTATTCTTCTCCTTTTCTCTTTTGGTTTTCTTCTCCTCTCTTCTATTTTTAATTCTGCCGCTACAGTACCCGAACCACATTACTATTAATACCAAGAGACAGCTATCACTTGAAAATTAATGTGGTGGTCCCACCATCACATGGTGTGGGACCACACACAACACCCTCCAGAAAGCAAATTATAGCCCAGATCTAGTAAGTCATGTAAACCTACAAGATTTCCGATTTGATAGGGGATTGTCCCGTTTAACCTATTCATGCCCAAGCTTAAAAATTGAAGTTTAGAGCATTCTCCGATTTGATATGGAATTGGCCCGCTTAGCATGTTCAAAGAGAGATCTAGATTCTCCAAGCTGGACAGGCCGTCAATTCCCACTGGTACCTATCCTGAAACCATGCTATCTTTCAGATTTAGAACCAAGAGGTTGGACAATTTTCCAAGTTGTGCTGGCAACTCACCAAAAATTTGATTTGAAGAGAGGTCAATCACTCTTAGTTGGTTTAGCAGAACAACCTCATCAGGGATTTTACCACCAAGCAAGTTTCCAGCAACTCTCAGAACAGTCAGGTTCTTGCACTCTCCCCATTTGGGTGACAGCTCGCCTCTTACCCTGTTGAAACTTAGGTCAATATAAGTGAGGTTTGGATACCCTCCAAAATCTTGTCCTAGAAACCCCGGCGGTTGTGTTCAAGCCTAACTCTATACAAGGTGCGGTAATTTTTTAGGCTTACCGGGATTGGACCGGAGAAATTGTTAAAGGCGGCGCTGAAGTTGACAAGTTTTCCACCTTGGCACACTTGCTGCGGCAAATGGCCTGTGAATTTATTCTCGGCCAGGTGTAGAACAGTTAATGATGAAAGGTTGCCTAATTCTGCAGGCACGAAACCAGACGATTGGTTCGTGAGCAAGCGCAAGTCAGTTAACTTGCTCAAAGTACCTATATTTGGTGGGATGTTTCCTGAAAGAAGATTGTTGGAAAGCCGTAGAACGGCCAACTCACTCCAGTTACCTAAAGATGAAGGGATAGGTCCGTGAAAACGATTCTCATCTAGAGCTAGAAGGGACAGAAATTTACAATTTCCAATTTCCAATTTCCTATTTCTTCAGGAATTCGACCTTCAAGCCCAGTGGTTTGAAGGAGGAATTTTTTAGGCTAACAAGGCCAGTTTTGTTCGCGGCTGACCCATCAGGGAATAGCCGTGGGTCTATTATGCCAGTGATGTTGTTTCGGGAAAAGTCGAGCTCATAAGCCTGAGTAAGATTAGCAAGAGAAAGAGGTAGAGTACCATAAAGAAAATTTGTGGCAAGATCAGATATTGGAGTTTGTAAAGACTACCAATGCTAGATGGAATGGTTCCTGTAAGTTGATTTTCTCTAAGGTCAAGTCGAAGAATATTTGTTAAAGAAGAGAAATCCAAGTATTGCAGGGTACCTGTCAAGCCCACGTTTGGAAGATTTATTTTATTTGAGTTACATTTCCTGCGTTATCTCAAGTTATTCCACGCCACTGGCATGGACTAAGGGTACTTGAATTGGCATTTGCTGGGGCGTCCCACGACTGGAGAATGGATTGGTTTCCAAGACTATCTTTCCATCTGAGCAAGGCCTCGGCTTCTGCATTTGAAGCTAAACTTGCTTTGCTGCAAAATAGCAGCAAAATACCCAGTCAATTAAAATTGCCAGAGAAACAAAACTTCCTCGGGCCATTGTAACAAAGGCTGCCGTGTTTAGCTCCTCGCCTATGGCAAGTAGCAGCCCTGAATCTTGGAGGGCTACGACAAAGAGTTTGACCAGCCAACCCATTTGACAAATTCAATGCCAACTATGTGGGCATCCAAAAATTGCTTTACGCCACTTAAAAGGACTTTAGAGGCGGTTCAGAATTAGGAGGTTGTATTTTAAAATATTTTTTATTTAAAAATATATTAAAATAATAATTATTTTATTTTTAAATTTTATTTTTCATATTAAAACATCTCTAAAAATATTAATATGAAGTGAAGTAAAAAAATTAAAATTTTATTAGAAATATTTAAAGAAAAAAACTCTAAAAAAATATAATCTAAAAATAAATTTACTGGACAACTAAACAGGATATAACCAGTGCTTAACTTGTGAGAGAAAGAAACTAACTTATAATAAATACAAATAGAAGTAGGTTTCACATATATTTATTTAAGACTTAACAAATGAGAAGGTGATAATTACTTTGTATTATAAAACAAATGCAAGTTCAGTGGATATAAAGAATATTGGTGATATATAGATATTTAAGGTTTTTTTTTTTCTATAAGAATACTAATTACCATTGTACGAAAAGCAGTAAAGAAGGGATGAAAATATATAGCTGTATAAATATAAATATAAATATAAATTGCAGACCATCATGTAATTTGAGGGGGAAAGATTGTAGTGAAGCATATACAATGAGAGTGATAATATTAATTTAGAGCTTCGATTTAATTAATTGATTGGGATTGAGAGAAGGTATGGATTTAATTTTCATTTTCTTTGATTTGAATATTCAACTAAACTTAATTTTTTAATTGTCGCTTTGTCCTTTCCTTTTCTTTGAATTTCTCAAACTTAATTCTCTCTTTCTTTTCAATTTGATTTTGAGCCCGTTTCGCTATGATTTAGCATTTGTTTTACTATTTAACCATGAGTTTTGAATTCAGTTTTTGAGAAGCTCCTTCTAAATATTTTTGTTATGTTTTTCCTCTGCTTTTCATTAAATTGTATTTATATTATTGAATTTATTATTCATAAGACCAAAATAACCTTATTTTTATTTGAACTAATCAAAAAATCAATGCTAGCTAATTTTTGCATAAATTAAAAATTTGATGAGACCCAAGTTTTTGCATCTGATAAAAATATATAAATGTTTTAATTCTCAACAATTATTTACATAATTTAATCCCTCCTATTAATTTTTTTAATTTATATAATTCCATGTTCACAACTTTATAGAAACCAGAGGTATTCTTATATGGATTATGTTTGAGAAGTTTAATAGGACAATAAAATTAGTCTTGTTTACAATATATTAATAATGAAATGCACATTAATATATTGTAAAATAAAAAATTAATACATGTTTTTTTAGATCATTTTATTATCAATATCAATTTCACCAATTATTTTAACTAAATATTTTGGACATATTTTTTGTTAAATCATAATTTAAATCAAACACGTATTTTAATCAAAACAATTATAATTAAAAATAATTTTTAAAATTTTTTTTTTTGTAGAAGTGAATCACAAAAACTACCTTTTCCAAGAGTTGAGTGGAAGAGCTAGTAAAAGAGGCCATTACTAAATTTCCAATCTCAACTAATATGTTCAAAGTGGCAAGACTCAGCCTCTATTCTTCGTAAAGTTTTATTTTATTTTCTTCTATTTTGCTCTTGCAACAATACGAGTGAGAGAGAGAGACGACCACCTCATTTGTTTGTGTTTCCGATTTTCATTCATGGGGTTTCTTAATTAGGAGAGAGTATTAAATTTGATGGTAGGAAAGCAGTGCTGTGAGGATGCAAGGGGGAGGAGGTTGGTGGTGGAGGTGGCGGTGGTGATGGTGTTGCTGATGGCTATTGATGGTGCCTTTGCTAGCGCTGATTGTTGATGGTGCTACTGCTAGAGGCGACTGTCGTTATTAATATACGGTGGCATTCTTGTTTTTTCAATTTCGTGATAAGCTAGCATCATCGATTGAGAATGTGAAGGTTAATTTCTAAGAAGTTGGCATGTAAAGTGTTCTCACGTATATCGATATTTTCAGTGATAAATCTTATATGGAATTACAGAAATCTATTGAAACTCTTCATAATAAAATAAAAGATACTTTATCTTCGTCTCCTTTATTTCTCTCTTGCCAGCTACAAGAAGATGTAAAGCTATCCAAAAGGAGTACAACTTAATCAAAGGTACAGCTAATAGTAACAGTAACTTTCAGCAGCACGAACTTTTGATATCAGCCTCCACGCTTCACCATAACGCCAGGCAAAAATCAGGATAGCAAGGTAGCAACGCTTACTAATGCGTACAGAAATTTATTGACTGTAGATGCATATATTACAATATTAAACTATTAAATATTTCCGTTATTGTGTACGCAATAAAAGATGTCATGAAATTCAGCTAATTAGCCGTTGCGGGGAGCAACCCTATAATGGCCGTCCAATGCAGGACCCCTTTGAGTGCTAGTAGCCTTCTCATCAACTACATGAACACAAGGAAATTAATTATGCAATAACATAGTTCATTTCCTTTGAGGACCTCAGAGATACATAATTTATTTTTCAAACAAATAACAATGGAGTAAGTAAGGCAAAAGAAGAGTTTATAACAGAGATAATATATGGTACTGGTATGCTTGCGTTTATGCCTTCGGGCACTTAAGAAATTTAGTTAGCCCTAATATGTGGAAGTAGATTACATAGAGTCATCTGGGCTTAAATGCCGTATGAATAACCTAAGCACACTGTTGGAATCATATGAATTAAGTGACCATTCTGAAGAATTAATCCTTATAAAAAGAAAAGATTTTCTCTGGTCCTCTTTTAAAAGGTAATTAGCTAAATATCCCTTTTCTTTTCTTTTTCTTTGATGATTAAGCTAATTAAATATCTCTATTCAGAATTGTTATGAAGATGCAAGATGTTCAAATAAACTCATCTTTCGATTTAGCTTCTATTATAGAATTAAAAACTCGCAACATTCTGAAGAACCAAGAAATTAAGAATGCGCGCAGGTGCGACTTACGAATCATACGAGGCCTGGCAATCTCTGACAGATCCCTTGATCCCATTGCAGAAGAGAAAAGAAGTATAACAATCAAGAAAGCGTTCCAAAAACACAAAAATTTCTTTGAAGCCATTGTTCTTGTAATACACATTCGATGAGAACATAGGTGTGTGTGTGTGTGTGTTTATATATAATAATCATACAAGGGTGGGAACTAGAATTTCTAGGTTGGGGGGCATGGGTTGACTGAGATGGTTTGGGGATTAATGCCATGGCAAGATGTATTAAACTAAAGGGTAGAGAATCTTGTGAGGTTTGGAGGTTTCATGGCACCTGCAGCTTAAGCTAGGTCCGCCCGCCCCGTGAATCCTCACGAGAATTCTTCGAATTTGTGGAAAACTGAGAACTAAGACAATCTCAAAGTCCAAGTCGTACGTTGCCATTAATCTAATTTGAAGGCCACTGCGTGTCTGGAATTTTGGCCAAGGTGACTTCCAAGACTTTGCCCTCAAAATCTTGGGTTAGAAACGTGAATAATTAACGTTGAAACACAAAGAGAATTGCATGTTGGTTTGTTAGGTTTCACGTAAGCTACAAGAAAAGCCTTTTATATGGCACCTCAGCAACACGTCACCCATCAAAGCCTGCTAGCTTGATCGGCACCATAGCCAATCGATATATGTGATCTACGGTGAATTAAAAAAAAAAAACCCTAATCTGTATGGTAAAACTATTTAGCAAACACGTGATTCGTTGTGAATTGAAACAGTGAAGTTACGCCTTTGTTCATCATGGAAAAAATGGTTTCAGTGGCCTGGGGGCAAAATACATTTTCCATTTCAAAATTATTAAATGGTATTTGGATTTTTCATTATGGTCTAGGAAAAAAAAATTAGTTTTTTACTTTTTAAATCTCAAATAATCATGTCAACTCAAAAGATTAAGTTATTAGGTGAGATTTTAAGATATGATTTATATTATTTTTTAACACATCTCTTAAAATGAAAGTTTTTTGAGCTTGAAACTTGCACAGACTCACATTATCTTATGTTTAATTTTTTATCAAATAAATGAAGATGATGAGACTCAATCTCGTGACTACTTGGTAATTAAAACTTTGATACTATATCTAATAATCATCTCAACCCAAAAGCTTAAGTTGTTAGGTGAGGTTCCAAGATATGATTTATATTATTCTCTAATATTAAATAACAATATAATAGTTAAATTTCTCTTGGAATCAAAATTATTTTAGCATGCCTTTACTGGTTTTTCTATAATTTTATAAAGGTTTTTTGTAATAATTATATTTAATCTTGGAAGAAATGTGGTAATTTAATAAATAAAATAAATGAAAAAGTCGCCTTTAGCCAAATATTCAGCTAACTCTAGTTGTCCAAACCATTCTTCATCCATGTCATTTGATTTCTTTTAGTATCCTCATCCTTTCTAGATAGTGTGTGCATGGTGATTTAGTTTAGTTTGGCCCTGATTTGATTTTTTTTTTCCTTCATTTCTTTCTTTTTCATCTCAATTTTCATTGTGGCCCTATAAACAATTTACAACATCTCTTCAATTTATTTTCCTTTTAGATTAAGTCCAAGATCTTTTAATTATAATTTTTTTATTTGAAACAATTATTTCAAATTGGGAATTATTTTTAATTTCATTCTCCTTCAATTTTTTCATCTTTTATATTTGATCTTCATTTTTTTATTATTTTTTTATTTAGAATAATTTATAAAATTAATTTTTTTATGGTTTCATCCTCCTTTATTTTTTTTCCCCTATTGGGCTTAGTCTCCATTCCTTTTATTGTTATTTTTCTGCTTTGATAAGTTTTTTGAATTAATTTTTTTCAGATTTTGTCCTTCAATAATAAAGTGATTAAGAATTGAATTTTTCAATTTAGCATATATCTTAAATTCCACAAGTTATTATTTTAGAAGATTAACTTCTAAAAAGCAAGCAAGTATTTCATTCATCTCTCAATGCCTTATCAATGCTATTTACTACAGTGTCATCATCTTTCTCAATAGTTAATAAATGGATATTAGAATCACAAGAAACTATGTTTCCTTAATATTTTTCAGAGTATTATAATAAATGCACTAATTGTCATATTCATTTGTCTTGTAGACATTATATTGTCGTCATGTTGATTTATATAAATTTCTTCTTTTAGAACCATAGTTTTAACATCTATTTTGTCAATTTTTAAATTACGACTAATTAAAATTATCTCACTAAATAATCTCATCGTTTTCAATGTCTAAAATTTTATAGGTTTTATATATTGTGGAATGCATAACCCAAATTAAAAAAAACACAAGTGTCACAACTATGATATCTAGTTTAGGTATTTTAAAATCGGTTAACCTCAGATAGACTAAACATCCCTAAATTATAATCCTTTCATAATTTAAATGGTGTCATTTTGTGGCACATGGTACGTATATATGCAATCAAAATTACTTCACCTCAAAGATTTGAAGGAGCACTTGACGCTATCAACATTGCATTTGTCAATTGCATTAGGATTCCATTTTTCCTCTTGGACACACCATTATAGATAGGAGAGTATTTTAGATTATTGTATTTGCCAGATAGCCTCTCATCTCCTTTGCAAGAATTATGTCCTTGCAGCTTCCTTTGTTGGTAATAAGGACAAGATATGATGGATAACTTGCTCGGACGGAACTGAGGAAAGTCCACGCTGCTACAGCCTCTTCTTCGTGAATTGCCTGCATAACAGTGCTTTCCATTGCTAAAAGCCCGACAAACAGTTTCTTAAGAGTGAACGGGAATACTATCAAAGGATTAATATCGAAGGACTACATGAACAAAAATAACAATTAAATACTAAAAATTCCGAGGATAAAAAACCAGTGCGAATCCATAATGACTTGTGTGTGTATAAACAGTATTTTCATGTACTCCTTTAGATTTGTTCTTGATTCCCTGTAAAGTGTCTTTTTTGTGAAATTAGAATGATTCTCGTTCGAACTAATGAGATATTTTTTTGCCTAAAGCATGATGATTTCAATAGAATTGTACAAAAACTGAAGATTAAAAATTTTGGCGACTTTTTGACAGAATTGATGCCCTTGTTGTATTCCCGGAAGAGGGAAAAAAAAAGTGACGCATTGAGAAAGAGAGTGGAGCTGGCAGCCTTGGTTTCCTTTAGCACAAGAAAAGATGCTAAAAATCGCCATCAGGAACCCTTCTCTGCCCACCTTTGAAGTGGTCGGTTGAATTAGAATTTTGACGCATTGAATCCAGACGCCATATTTAACTCTGTTTCTCGTGAACTCGTCTTAGCATTTACACGTTGGTGGAATAAGTCTTAAGCTCCAAATTTCTCATGTTGAGAAAAAAATCTGCTAGGGAATTCGTGAAGAAAACAATATGTACACACGACAATGGTGACACGACGAAAAGATTGATGTCTTCTCCCAAGTGCAGGAGTGTCGAAGTAATAAATAACCCGGCAAGACCGGGGTCGAACCACAGGGAGGTTATTTGTACAAATTATAAATAACAATAATAAAACAACAATAACAACAACAACAATAGTAATAATAATAATAATAATAATAATAGTAGTAGTAGTAGTAGTAGTAGTAGTAGTAGTAGTAGTAGTAATAATAATAATAATAATAATAATTGTCGCTACACGACTGATGAGAACTTGGAGATGGAAAATTAATGTAAGGATTAAACAATAATAATAACAAATGTCAAGGTTAGAGGTTCCACTAATGGTATATCAAACAAGTATAGTATAAACTCTTAACTTTTTTTTGTTTTTTAAACAAAAGGAATTTAATTTTTTATTTGATTGGGGGGAAATAAAGATTTTATTTGGAGTCGCCATCTAGTAATTTGAGGGAACTAGAAATCCAAAATTAGACACTGGTCCCAGAGATTCGGATACTGGGTTAGTTATGATTAAGGGAAGGTAGACACCACCCTTAAAACATCCTTTCAGAGAAAGGTTACCTTTATTTGTGTGTTTTTCTTATTTTGATTCAAATGCTATTATATTTTGAGCTTATCTGTAAATTTTTAACATATTTAACGTCGGTCCCTAAAAATAGGAGACGCGTTAAAAATGACATCAGTCCCTAAAATTAGGAGACTTTGTCTAAAATATCGACGTTTATCCCTAAAAAGGAGAGTTACGTCTGATTTATCAAAATAAATAATAATGGACACAATCCATATTTGGTATTTAAATTTTTGACATCGGTCCTTTTCTATAAATAAAAGAGACGTGTCGAGAAAATTTATTTTATAAAATAAAAATTATTTTGATATCATTCACAAATAGATATATCAATTCTTGAAAATTGGGTTTTTGACCTATGAACAGTGATATGATAAAATAGGTGTTAAACCCGCGTTGTTATTTATTTTGGTTTTCTTTTGTTTTTTTTTTTTTATGCAAGGATTTACAAGTATTTATATATAAAAATATCAAAAAATACAATAAAATATCATAAAAAATTACCTGAGCACCCCTGTATAGGCAAAAGACTGAAATACCCTCGGATTTATCGAAAATTTACGAAAATGCCACTGGACCCGCGGTTACTGTTCACGCGCTGGTACTGTTCACGCGCTGGTACTGTTCACGCCGAAATTTTCCGGCGAGTTTCCGGAAAAAGATAGTCGATTCTGGTAGATCTGAGGACGAGGATTCTGATGGTGGTGGTCTCGTTGTCCGTTGATGGCTGAGGAGGGAGAATCGACGACTTGAAGGTCGTTTGGTCGATGTCGGTCACGGCCTTTTTCCGGCCAAATTAGCCGGTGAAAAAGTGTGAAAAGGACGGGGTTTTGCTCAGGGGGAGGCGATGCACAATTCTGCGGTGGTTTCACGGCTTGAGACGGCCGGAAATGGGAGATCCGTGGAGAGAGAGAATCGCCGGCGAGAGGAGAGAGAAGCTCTGAGTGTTGATCTGGTGTGGACGCGTGTATGGTGCCCTCATGCGTCGGAAGGCTGTGAACCGCTGGATCTTGGATGAATAGATCGTGCGGCTGTGATTCGTTTGATCTCCAAGTTGATCGGGCGGTCAGGATTGAATGGGCTACGATCTGGTGCGGCGCGGTGTACCGAGTTCTCGGTATACCTGCTGACGTGGCGCAACCAGATCGAAGGGCAGATTATTTGAACGGCTGAGATTGATTTGGGTTTTAATCTGGTGTGGTAAAGCCTATTGTATCCTAAGAAATCAAAGGCTCAGATCTAAACACTATTAGATCAAACGGTTGAGATATTTTTGGTATTTTTTAATTTATTAAAAAA
>NW_011499875.1:0-16799 GCF_000495115.2 Populus euphratica | reverse complement strand
TGGGACCTGTATTGACCTGGTGGACTCGGTTTTGACAGAAAATGACGGTTGACTCGAGAAAATATATTTTAAACTAAACTCTTTTTTTCTTTTTTTATTTATTATATTTTTTTGTCATGAATAATAAGATAAAATAACATTCCTAAAAAATTTTATTTAATCTCAAATTGGGTTACAACAGTTGCCCCCTCTTTACAATGCTTACGGTGCAAAGACATTAAAAAAATCATTTTCTTTTGACTTTGCATTGGAAGTATTGTAAAGAAAAATGCTGGAGATGTTGAAAAAACACATATATTTTCAGTTGGTCTAATTCTTATGGGCGACCTACCCAAGTGAAAAACATGAAAATGTTTTCAATCTTGATTTAGTGAAATACATGAAAGTGATTTCAACAATGGTTTGGTGAAATACATGAAAGTGATTTCAGATTGTTTTACATGAAAGTAATTTCATCCTTGATTTTGTGAAATACATTTTTTGAAATACATGAAAGTGATTTCAGATTGTTTTACATGAAAGTAATTTCATTCTTGATTTTGTGAAATACATGGAAGTGATTTCATCAATGGTTTTGTGAAATACATGAAAGTGATTTCAATAATGGTTTTCTGAAATACATGAAAGTGATTTCATCATTGATTTTCTGAAATACATGAAAGTGATTTCATCATTGATTTCCTGAAATACATGAAAGTGATTTCAGATTGATTTTGTGAAATACATGAAAGTGATTTCAGATTGATTTTGTGAAATACATGGAAGTGATTTCATCAATGGTTTTGTGAAATACATGAAAGTGATTTCAATAATGGTTTTCTGAAATACATGAAAGTGATTTCAGATTGATTTTGTGAAATACATGGAAGTGATTTCAACAATGGTTTTCTGAAATACATGAAAGTGATTTCAGATTGATTTTATGAAATACATGAAAGTGATTTCATCATTGATTTCCTGAAATACATGAAAGTGATTTCATCATTGATTTTCTGAAATACATGAAAGTGATTTCAGATTGATTTTATGAAATACATGAAAGTAATTTCACTATGATTTTCAAAGTTAATGAAAACTTCTAAAGGAAGTCATATTTGTATGACTCAGATCCGATTTGTAAAAATTGATCTCAAAGATGATGAAAGCTTCTCACGAAAGTCTTATATCTACGGTTGAGATCTGATTTGTGAATCAATCTTAGAGATGATGAAAGCTTCTCATGAAAGTCTTATATCTACGGCTGAGATCTGATTTGCAATCAATTTCAGAGATAATGAAAGCTTCTCATGAAAGTCTTACGTCTATGGTTGAGATTTGATCATCTGTTCAGAGTAATAGTAAGAGTAGAATCCTTATAAATTACGCAGTTTTTGGTGACAAACATCATCAACTTCTTGTATTTCAAGCCTTTCAAAGTTCCCAACTCTTGAAGCTTTAATCATGTCTTCCTCTTCTTCCAATGTTAACCCAAATCTTGTTCCTGCAGTAGAGCCTATAGTTTGGCGTACTACTTTTGAAGTGAATGGTCGTCCAGTTACAATAGAAGATACTGTAATGGACAATGAAGATACTGCTGTAGCCGTGGCTAAAGACATGGTCCTTCCCCGTGATGAAACCATGCTGGCAGCTAGGAGCGATATTGAAGCAGTGAATCAGTCACTTGCTCTCAGTATCAGAGCTACTTCATCTCTGGTGAACGTTGCAGAGCGTCTTCATGCTAAAAGACTTGAGCTGAATACTCAGGTTCTTGATCTCCATCATCTGATTGAGAACTTACGAAATAGACTCCGTGATGAAAGACGTCAGAGAAACGACTTGGAGAGGAGGAACCAAGAGCTGAATACACGTGTTGACTTTTGGAAGGACTATGTTAACACACGACACCTCGAGTTTGAGGAAGAGATGGAGAATATGCGTAAACAATTCGAAGAACTTTGAGGCCTGATTAATGATCAAGATGACAATATCCCTGATCGTCCTTGCACTGTTTAATATTTGTACTTTTAAACCTTTTGTCATGAATAAAAAAAATCCATCTTTCTTGTCTTCATTTATGAATTTTGCTTTCATGAAATTGCCATATTTGATGTGATTAGAATAACTTTATTTTGTCTGAATCTCGTTGGATCCCGTTGGGAATTTTGTTTCAAGAAATATCTACAAGATAAATATGCAATGTTTGTAAAGTTAGATGATATGAGATGCATCTTACCTTTTTGAAATATAGATCCCCCATTCATCTTGTCTGGCGATCTTGAATGTTAGCAAGCTCTTTTGATTCACGCGTCTTTCAAATCTACTCAAGCTGACCCATGCTGTTGAGTTCTCCAAGATAAACGTTATTTGAGTTTCTCAATAGTCACTGTCTCTTTATCCATTGGATACTTCATTGTGAGCATTAGCTTCTCTCTGGTCTGGCATCATGTTGTTGGTAACATTTCTGTTGTTGAGGATTTTTAACCAATTCATATGGTCAATACATGAGGATAATCCCACTCATTTTTCATGTGTATCTCCCACCAAGGAAGCAAATTTCTTTGTACCATTAGGAATCTGGTGATTGCTCCTCTGTCTCTAGAAGATTTCTTGTGATTGCTTCTCTACCCTTGGAAGAAGTAACTGTCTCTTTTCATTTTCTTATTTGCTCTTGTTGTCGTTAGAATCTCTGATTTTCTAACACTGCCTCTTGGTGTCTCATATATCTGTCTTCTTCACATAGAAAACCATTTTTTTCAAAAATGATTTTTCAAAAGATCTCTTTTGTTTTTGAAAACTGAAACTCTCAATGTTTGTTTATAACAATGTTCAAGCAACTCTAAGGATTTGTAGTAAATCTCTCAATAAAAGTAATCTCAAATAAAGGTAAGTGATGAGATGACCATCTGCTTTGGTTTTCAATGTGTTCAAGCAATCTTGAATGTATTTTGAGGGAAAAGGAACAATTGCCCTTTATTTTTAGAAGCAGTCCTTTTATCAGCATGAATAATAATGAGTAATTATTTGTTATATCATGACTCTTTATGAAAAAGTCTCTTATATTCTGGGAACGCTGTTTATTAATTCAGGTTGCTTCCTTGATTAGAAAGGACTTTAAAGGCATGTAATGTATCTATGGCTCAAGGCTGTAAAAGAAAGAGGATTTCATAAGCTCAAAGAAAGTGTTTAAGGGTTTGAAAACTATAGATCACTGTTATCTTATCTTCATCTTTTCTTTTGCTATCTTGACAACAAAATGATACTAAATATTCCAAATTAGGAATTTTTTTCTATTTGTTGGGAATTCTCTCAATTATTTGGAATTTTTTTATTTGAATTCCTTGTTGTCAGACTTCATAAGCTCACATGTCTTCAAGATGATTTCCATGATCATTTCTTTCGTTTTGCCCCCAGTGTAGGGTGTGATCTTAGTTAAGGTTCTTATGAAAAAACTTTAAATAGACTTGGCTCAAATTGGGACTGCAAAGGATAATTTTAAAAGAAAGTGAAAGGAATATCAAAGATGGCCTTTCTTCATTTCAAGTAGGATCGGTTAAAACCAATAAACTTTGTCCACATCCAGCGTAATGTTTTGGATTTATAAGATACCACATTTTGCGAGTCCATGTCAAGCTAATGTACTACCAACCATTATTCATGCTGATAAAATGTAAGTTCAGGACAGAATTTAAGTGATAGTTGTTCCAATTGCGTGTTTTTGACTTGTATGGTCATCTCTTTTAAGAGAATTGCTTTGAACATTATCCTAAACAAATCATTGATTTATTTCATTGAAATCATAAACAAAATCAATTCTTTTAAAACCTCATTTAAGAAGAATGGGTTCTCTTGTAAAAAAAAACATTTGAAAGATCAGATTGTTGAGCCATTGAGATCATGCATGGGCTTTTTGGTAAAGTATATGCAAAGAGAATTTCCTGGCCAAAACTTCATTTCATTTGATTTTGATTGGATGAAATACATCATACATAATACTTTTTCACAGAATCAGAGTTCACGGGCCTAGGTAAATCATCTCCATCCATCCTAGTTAACAACATAGCCCCTCCGGAGAAAGCTTTCTTCACTACATATGGGCCTTCATAGTTTGGTGCCCACTTGCTTCGGTCTTCACTTGGTAGTGGTAAGATTTTTTTGAGTACAAGATCCCCTTCTTTGAATTCTCTTGGTCGGACTTTCCGGTCATATGCTTTGGCCATCCTTCTTTGGTATAGCTGGTGATGACAAATTGCGGCCAACCTCTTCTCACTTATCATGTTTAGCTGCTCATATCTCACTTTAACCCATTCAGCTTCTTCTAGTTTAGATTCTATTAGTACTCTCAAAGATGGAATTTCTACTTCCAAAGGCATCACCGCCTCCATCCCAAATACTAGTGAATAAGGTGTAGCTCCAGTAGACGTTCTTACTGCTGTGCGATATGCATGTAGAGCAAAGGGAAGCATCTCATGCCAATCCTTGTAATTAACTACCATCTTCTGGATAATCTTCTTGATATTCTTGTTTGCAGCTTCGACAGCACCATTCATCTTTGGTCTGTAGGGAGATGAGTTTGAATGTTTAATTTTCCACTTCATGCACAATTCTGTGATCATTTTTCCATTAAAATTCTGGGCATTATCGGTCACTATCTTCTCAGGTGAACCATATCGACAAATCAAATCTTTCTCAATAAAACTCTTGACCACCTTTTGAGTTACATGGGCATAAGAGCTGGCCTCCACCCACTTTGTGAAGTAATCAATGGCTACTAAGATAAATTGATGCTTATTGCTGGCTTTTGGGTTGATTGGCCCAATCACATCTATTCCCCACATTGCAAATGGCCATGGTGATGTCATATTAAATAGAGGAGCTGGAGGTGCATTTATCTTATCACTATACACTTGACATTTATGACATTTCCTGACATAATCGATGCAATCTTTCTCCATGGTCATCCAGAAATACCCCGATCGTTGTAATTGTCTAGCCATCATACGCCCACTTGCATGAGTTGCACAAATTCCTTCATGAATTTCTTGCAATGCTACCTTAGCTTCGATTTCATCTAGACATCTCAGTAAAGTCCCATTGAATGACCTTTTGTATAGAATTTCTCCATCCAGGTAAAATTCCAGAGCTAACCTTCTCAAGGTCTTCATATCTGCTTTGGATGCCCCCAAGGGATACTCTTGATATTGGATAAACTGCTTGATGTCATAAAACCATGGGTTCCCATCTATTTCTCCTTCAACTGAACAACAATGAGCTGGAAAATTTCTAATCTCAATGTAGATTGGTTGTACTCTTACTCCGTAATCAGTTTTGGCCATAGAAGCTAAGGTTGCCAAAGCATCAGCAAACTGGTTTTTGTCTCTTCCCATGTGGGTAAAATCTATCTCATCAAAGCCCTCAGTCAGTTTCGAGAGATATTGTTGATATGGTATCAATTTTTCCTCCTTGGTCTGCCATTCGCCTTTCACTTGACAGATTATTAACATTGAATCCCCATAGACATCAAGCTTCTTTATTTTCATCTCCAAAGCAACTTCTAATCCAAGGATACAAGCCTCATATTCAGCAGTATTGTTAGTGCATTCAAATTGTAGTTTGACTGAGACGGGATATTGCTTCTTGTCAGGTGAGATTATCACAGCGCCTGCTCCATTACCAGAAACATTCACTGCCCCATCAAAATACATGATCCACCAATCATTCTTTTCTTTGTCCTCTTCTATTATCAACACATCCTCATCCGGAAAGTCAAATTTCAAAGGCTCATAGTCATTGATAGCATTATCTGCTAGATGATCAGCAATTACACTTCCTTTTACAGATTTTCTTGTCTTGTATACAATGTCATACTCAGCCAACATCACTTGCCATCTTGCTATTCGGCTTGACAAGTAGGGTTTCTCAAAGATGTATTTAAGAGGATCCCTTTTTGAGATCAACCAGGTGGTATAATACAACATATATTGTCGAAGACGCTTCGTACTCCATACAAGAGCACAACATAGCTTCTCAGTCACAATATATCTGGATTCACAATCTGTAAACTTCTTACTCAGATAATAGATAGCTTGCTCCTTTCTTCCAGACTCATCATGTTGTCCCAACACACAACCCATTGCTACCTCAGTTACTGTCAAATACAAGATCAAAGGTCTTCCAGGCACAGGGGGCACGAGTAAAGGTGGATTCTGTAAGTATTGCTTTATTTTATCAAAAGCCTCTTGACAATCTTTGTCCCATATACCAGGGTTCTTTTTCCGAAGTAATCGAAAAATTGGCTCACATGTTGTTGTTAACTGAGATATGAATCGAGCAATGTAATTCAAACGTCCTAAGAAACCTCTTACTTCTTTCTCAGTCTTAGGAACTGTCATAGCCTGAATTGCTTTCACTTTATCAGGATCGACCTCTATTCCTTTATTGCTTATCACAAATCCTAGCAACTTTCCAGACTTTACCCCAAACGAGCATTTTGAAGGATTCAGCTTCAACTGATACTTTCTTAGTCTTTCAAATAATTTTCTTAGAACCTGAACATGATCTTCTTCATTCTTAGACTTGGCAATCATATCATCCACATACACTTCAATCTCTTTATGCATCATATCATGGAAAAGTGTCACCATTGCCCTTTGATACGTGGCTCCAGCATTCTTCAACCCAAATGGCATCACTTTGTAGCAGAATGTTCCCCATGGTGTGATAAAAGTGGTCTTCTCTTTATCCTCTTCAGCCATTTTAATCTGGTTATAACCGGAAAATCCATCCATAAAGGAGTAAGTTGAACTCCTAGCAGCATTGTCTACCAGGACATCTATGTGAGGCAAAGGAAAATCATCCTTCGGACTGGCTTTGTTTAGATCCCTGAAATCTACACATACTCTGATTTTGTTATCTTTTTTTGGTACCACCACTATATTAGATACCCATTGAGGGTATTTAATAACTTCTAGAAAACCGGCATCCCACTGCTTCTCTATCTCTGCCTTGACTTTGAGCACAATATCTGGGCGAGTTCTTCTTAATTTCTGCTTAACAGGTTTACATCCTTCTATCAAAGGTAATCTGTGTACTACAATATCAATGTCTAAACCAGGCATATCTGTATAAGACCAGGCAAACACATCGATATACTCTTGTAGTAATGAGGTTAAACTGCATCTTTCTTCTGTAGTGATCAGAGTTTCAATCTTTAACTCTCTTTTATCTTGCTCGGTGCCTACATTTATCACCTCTAGTTCTTCCTTCGCAGGTTTCCAAGCATGCTCTGACTGTTCTACCCGTCTAGCAAACTCTTCATCCCATTCCTCTTCATCCATTGCAATCTCATCTTTATCAAAGTTTGGCCATTCATTTTCAATGCAATATGTTTGTGGATTTATGAAGGATTCACTTTCAGAATTCCTGAAAGCGGAAGGTGTTTTTTAGTGTGAATGCATATCTTGTAGCCAAACAAAATAAAAGGAATTCAACAAATACTGATGAAAATGCTTGATCTCAATATTATTTTAAAAGTTGGCTCAACAATTATGAAAAGACCTTATGTTGTCATCTTGAACCAAGATTTCCAATTAGGTATAAAAACACAAAGCAAAGTACAATGCAAAGCACATAAAAGCAAATATAAGTAGACACTTAATCATTACTTCTTGAAAACAATTGGGGCTTCTTCAATCTCCCAATTCTGGAATACTTCTTCAACTGAAAGCTTTTGCACAAAGGCATTGGTTGGAGCTTCTTCTAGAGCATGGACAGTTAACTGTGGTAACAATTCATCTTCTTTTATTGTTCTTGGCTCATCATCACAGTTCCAGCCTTTCTCTTCACCTTCCTCCACATTGTTGATATCCATGATAGCAGGTTCTTGTCCCAAGACTTCCATCATGTTCACCCCTCCACTACTTGTATCATGATTGGGTAAAGGGTTGGAATTCACATTTGGTGCATCATCGAAAGTTATCCATCCAGCTTTTATCAATTGCAGAAGCTTGTTTTTGAATGCATTGCAGCTTTCAATATTATGCCCAGCAATGCCAGCATGATACTCACATGTCATATCAGGCTTATACCAATTTGGGTATGGAGGTTGTAGTGGGGTTAAGGGAACAGGGGCCACTTGGCCAATACTCAACAACTTCGAATACATTTCTCCCAAGGGAAGTGGTAATGGTGGCAACCGTTCTTGGGTTCTTTGAAAATTCCTTCTTGGAGGATTAACAATTTGGTTACTTTGTTGGTTATTTGGTTGACTTTGTTGGTTGGTAGGGAAAGGTTTAGTGAAGTTTACATTTGCAACTTGTTGGGTAGGTATTTGGAAGTTATAGTGATGGTAATTTTTCTTATTACCCTTGTACCCTCCTTCCATATTGTTCACCTCAGACTCCTTCTTTTTCCCGATAAAGCCTTTCTTCTCAGTAGGCTCTAACATTCTCCCCATTCTTATTGCTTGTTCTATCCTCTCAGCAATAGTTACAGCATCATAAAAGTGCTGAGCTGAACTACCTACTAGGTGTTCAAAGTAGGGAGATTTAAAAGTGTTGGTAAACAGAGTGACCATTTCTTTTTCTAACAAAGAGGGTTGCACATGAGATGCTTTTTCACGCCATCTTAAAGCGTATTCTCTTACAGTCTCTTTGGTGCCCTTCTCCATGACTAACAAGCTTGACCTGTCCGGGGCTACCTCCATGTTGAATTTGTACTGCTCCACAAAAGCTTTAACCAAATCTTTCCACTTTCTGATCTTTGTATTATCTAGTCTTGTATACCAGCTTAGTGCTGATCCAGAAAGACTGTCTTGAAAGAAATGGATGAGAAGTTTCTCATCATTCACCACTTCTGCCATCTTATTACAATAAGATTTAAGATGAGTGACTGGGCATTCAATTCCCGTATATTTGATAAATTCCGGTACCCTAAATTCTTTAGGTACAGCTACATTTGGGACTAAACACATCTCTGCAGCATGAACAGGATCATATAAGTCTGCCTCTTCAACTACTCTCAATCTTTCTTCTAGAGCGGTCAATTTATCATAATCAACAGGTTTAGAGTATCTCATCCTATGTGAGTCATCAGTTGTCAAGTTTATGATCGGCACTTGTGCTGGTGGAACATTGGCAGTGAACTGCTGTTCAGATGAAGAAGGATTTGCTCCTAAATTTTAAGAAGTGAACACGAAAGGAGCTACTGAAGTAGATGCAGATGGAGTTGTCACTGCTGGCTGAGTAGAGGTATCCTCTCCAGACTTGGATGCTAGGGCCTGCTCGAGTAGACTTGTAAGTCTTGCGATATCATTTTTCATGCTCTCCAACTCCCTTTGATAATGAGCCTCTAGATGTGCTCTTTCTTCGTTCTCCATTATCTTTCTTCGAAGTCGAGTGTAATGAATTTTATGGTCTTTTGGGGGACCTATATTTCAGCCTGAATGAATGCAATAAAAATGAATGAAATGCATAAATGGATGCAAAATGCCATATGAATAATGCATGCTTGTTATTTGTTTCAGGCTTTCCTTTAACTAATGATGAGGAATAGACCAGATCAGATTCTCTTAAGAAAGTTCTCACTGAGGACTCCAAACCTACAGGAACTTGAACTGATTGAGGGAAGAAATTTGTTGCCTTAATTTTGATCTGGTCAAAAATTCCTCAATAAATTTGGTTTTTTTTTTTTATCTCACACTTCCTATAAGGATCGGTGGAGATATAATGAGAATATGGAATGCATATGAAAATGTATGTTAATGCATTGACATTTATTTGTGTCTTATATCCTACTTGATAGGATTTAACTCATAAGGTTTGGCTTCATTTATTCTATCCTTAAAGAAATTATTTGGTTCTTAAATTGCCCGAATTACTTGTGAAGTAACCGGCCTCTTAACCTTATGCAACATGAGTATGGGAGAAAATTCCACAATACCCGTTGCATAGGGTGAGTTACAATCCAAGCGAAAGTCCAAATGAGCATCAGTGGACATAAGTCACACTTGCCACTTGAATCTTTCTTTTCTAATCTTAAAAAGGACAGCTCGGGTCCAGAGCTTTTATGGGTTCATCGTGAAGTGTGTGAATACACAAATAAATATCATGCATGCATGTGGTCAATATGAAAAATTGAAAAGAATTATAGTAATAAATAATGTAAATAAAATAAATGCCAGAAATAAATAGCATATAAGAAAAAGCATATGAAAAGCAAACACAAGCAGTTGGTTCAACCCTAATTCCCCAGTGGAGTCGCCATTCTGTCGCTACGCGACGTCGGGCGACGGCTCCACTCCTTTTTTTTGTTTTCTTTTAAACAAAAGGAATTTAGTTTTTATTTGATTGGAGGAAATAAAGATTTTATTGGAGTCGCCATCTAGTAATTTGAGGGAACTAGAAATCCAAAATTAGACACTGGTCCCAGAGATTCGGATACTGGGTTAGTTATGATTAAGGGAAGGTAGACACCACCCTTAAAACATCCTTTCAGAGAAAGGTTACCTTTACTTGTGTGTTTTTCTTATTTTGATTCAAATGCTATTATATTTTGAGCTTATTTGTAAATTTTTAACATATTTAACGTCGGTCCCTAAAAATAGGAGACGCGTTAAAAATGACATCAGTCCCTAGAATTAGGAGACTTTGTCTAAAATGTCGACGTTTATCCCTAAAAAGGAGAGTTACGTCTGATTTACCAAAATAAATAATAATGGACATAATCCATATTTGGTATTTAAATTTTTGACATCGGTCCTTTTCTGTAAATAAAAGAGACGTGTCGACAAATAATATTTATTTTATAAAATAAAAATTATTCTGATATCATTCACAAATAGATATATCAATTCTTGAAAATTGGGCTTTTGACCTATGAACAGTGATATGATAAGATGGGTGTTAAAGCCGCGTTGTTATTTATTTTGGTTTTCTTTTGTTTTTTTTTTTTCACATGCAAAAATTTACAAGTATTTATATATAAAAATATCAAAGAATACCATAAAATATCATAAAAATTACCTGAGTACCCCTGTATAGGTAAAAGACTGAAATACCCTCGGATTTATCGAAAATTTACGAAAATGCCACTGGACCCGCGGTTACTGTTCAACGGGCGAAATTTTCCGGCGAGTTTCCGGCAAAAGATAGTCGATTCTGGTAGATCTGAGGACAAGGATTCTGATGGTGGTGGTCTCGTTGTCCGTTGATGGCTGAGGAGGGAGAATCGACGACTTGAAGGTCGATTGGTCGATGTCGGTCGCGGCCTTTTTCCGGCCAAATTAGCCGGTGCAAAAGTGTGAAACTGCCGGGGTTTTGCTCAGGTGGAGGCGATGCACGATTCTGCGGTGGTTTCACGGCTTGATACGGCCGGAAATGGGAGATCCGTGGAGAGAGAGAGAATCGCCGGCGAGAGGAGAGAGAAGCTCTGGGTTTTGATCTGGTGTGGACGAGTGTATGGTGCACTCCTGCGTCTGAAGGCTGTGAACCGCTGGATCTTGGATGAACAGATCGTGCGGCTGTGATTCGTTTGATCTCCAAGTTGATCGGACGGTCAGGATTGAATGGGCTACGATCTGGTGTGGCGCGGTGTACCGAGTGCTCGGTATACCGGATGACGTGGCGCAACCAGATCGAAGGGCAGATTATTTGAGCGGCTGAGATTGATTTGGAGTTTAATCTGGTGTGGTAAAGCCTATTGTATCCTAAGAAATCAAAGGCTCAGATCTAAACACTATTAGATCTAACGGTTGGGATATTTTTTATATTTGTTTATTTATTAAAAAAAAATTTAATATCTTACGAGGGTGCAGAAAAATATAAGAAAAATGAATAGTACTCAAACAGTAACCCAAATAGTAATACGTGAATTTGAGAATTGAGAATGCAGAATCAATTTTTTAATCTTTTCTTTTTCTTCTTTTTTCTGTCTTGTGTCTTGAATTCATTGGCTATTTATAGCCAATGAATTCAGACAACAATTCACGGATCGTTAAGATTTTCAACTTCCACCGATTACTATTTGTCTTATTATATATAATAATACTAAATAATAATATAATAATACTAAATAATAATAATATTTATTTATAGGGGTAAAAATTAAAAATTCAAATCAGTATTATAAAAATTTTTTCATCCGCTAAAAATTAATTTTAAATTACAAAAAAAACTTTTTTATACGGGTATCAACTCGGTCGACCGGGTTTTTTGACCAAAAATACCAGTTTTGACCCGAAACAGCCCGAAACTCATTTTTCATCCCGGTCGACATGGTGGGACCCGTATTGACCCGATGGACTCGTTTTTGACAGAAAATGACGGTTGACTCGAGAAAATATATTTTAAACTCTTTTTTTTCTTTTTTTATTTATTATATTTTTTTGTCATGAATAATAAGATAAAATAAGATTCCTAAAAAAATTTAGTGAATCCAAAATTGGGTTACAACACATGTAACAAGCGTTGGACCAATAGCTCCCATGTTAGTTGACTTTAGAGTATTAGGTGTTAAAATACTTATTCGGGCTTAATTGCTTAGGTTATGGAGGTTACAAAACCAAACTTATCTATGTTTTTATTATCATTTTTTTTGTTTTTTTTTATAATTTATATATCATCCATTTCTCTTAGTTGTTACCTTTAATAAAAGAACATAAATAATGTAATAATCCAGTATGCAACCCATAATCATATACTAAAGTGTGTGTATGTGAAAATCAAGGTTTAAGAATACTTGTTAAATAAGTATATGAGCAGAATTAAATGATAACAATGTGAGAGTTTGTAAACCTGAATATTTCAAGAAATATCTTGATATACATTGTTAAGAATATTTATTAAGATGTGTCTCAAGAGTCACTTTAACAAAAGAAATTATTTACACTATCATCCTAATAACAACAGTTTTGAAAATGGTTTATAAAATAGAAAACATAGTTAGTTAAATTTTTTCTTTAATATCAACTACTACCCTTTCCCTCCAACCAAAACAAGACATTGTCATCAATCTCCTAAGGTAGAAAAATAAAGTATAGAAGACATCACTTGAAACACCGAATATTGATAAACCCGAAACATACTTAAAAAAATATAAGAAATAGTAAAACAAAATAATATACTATTAAGAAAACCAAAAGACACAAGGATTCACTAACATAAGCTTAAATCCAATCTAATATTTTTACGGCTTTTCTTAGTTGATCAATTTATGCGACTCATAGAGGGATAAATTACAGGAGAGAAAGATTGTAGTTCATCAATCAATTGTTCAGCAGTAGTAGTAGAGATTATGATTTGTCGTGTCGAAGATGTTAGAAATTTCTATTCCACAACATAATTAAGAAAAAATAACAATTTATCATAAAAACCACTAACATTTATTTGACCTATGGGTTTATGATGAATGTGCAGTTGGGCCTAAGAGAAAATATGAAAGATCTCTTCCAATATGCCCATACCACCTGATAAGGCAATAAAGGCATTAACATGTTTAAACATGACATTCATTCGATCAAACATTGTGGAGACTTGTAGTTCCTCTCCAATTGTTTTTCCAATTATCTCCCCTTGTGTTAAAGCTTTAGAGACAACCTCCAAAACTTGAGCACCTCCTAAAAATACAACTATTGACACTTTTCCATTAACCTAAGGCTGCCTCCCTCATACACTAAATGAATCTTTCTCTCAGCTTGTACCTGACCAATATAATTTGTAGATTTTAAAAACTTTATTTCCTTTCCAAGATTGGATCCACTAAAAACACAAATGTTTCTTATGTAATGACTTGAGCATCCTGTTATTTCTACACACTTGTATATCTATTTAATGTAAGAGTTGAGTAGAAATGAAGGGAAGGAAGATAAGATTTCATAGATGAGAACTTGAAAATGCAATCATACCACCTATATGTAGATCAGTTGGAGCCTCACTCTTTCTTTTTATTTATTTATTTATATTATACTTTTTTTTAAAAAAAACATATGTATGTACAGGTAGTTGTGATTGTGGCACACACCTTCCTTTAGTTTTATGTCTAAAAACAGCTTAAATGTCCTTTATGGGTCGGGGATAGGTTTCCCATCCAGTTTTCTAAAAAATTGGCAAACATGATCTTTTTTAATAAGATCTTCAAGACTATATCGAGCATTTTTTTTAATGAAAATGAGGTCATAAGTCATGAAATGCACGATGCATATCTTTACTAAAAAACATTTGAAAAATCAATAGAAGATTATCTAATAATTCCTTATGTTTTGAAATAAATCCTGACTTTAGATAATTTTCACAAGCTTTGCAGAATACATGTGTGTCTTTGAAGATGGTGGACCAATAAAATCCACATATGGTATTTAAAACAAGTATAGTATAAATTCTTTTTATTAATCAACTGAAAACCACAAACAAAGAAGGTTCCAATCAGATTATAAAGTGTTAACATGATTACATTATTTATCTTATTCAAATAATGCTAATACTTATAAATGTTGTGAGGTATTCATGATTATAACTTATGTTAATAACAAATCAAGTTTCTTTCATAGCATAAGTATTGGTTATACCATATGGTTGGGCTATGAAAGTACTAAGTATTTGTTATACCAAGTGTTATACAACACAAATCTAGGCTAACCATTTAACAAGAAAAGTATTAAAAGTGAACAAGATAACAAATACAAAACATGTTAGTATCAAATATTAAAGTTCATATTGAGTTTACACTATACTTATTTTTACACCATTAGTGTAACCTTTTCACCTTGACATAATAAACTTAACTAAACATAATAAAAGAGAGAAATATAAATAAATAAGATAAAAGTTAACTAAGTAAAGTAAAGGAAATGAGAAGCATAAATAAGAGATTAATATAAGTAAAACTTAAAAACACAATGCATCTTTAACCCATGTAAGGAGCTTTCGGCTAATGACTCCCATACTAGATGATCTTAGAGCATTAGGTGTTGAGACACCCCTACGAGCTTAGTAACTCGAGTTGCAGAGACTGACACATAGATAGTGCAATATTTGATTCCTTTAAGCTTTTCTCCTAACCCATGTAACAAGTGTTGGTCTAATAACTCCCAAGTTAGTTGACTTTAGGGTATTAAGTGTTAAAACACCCTTTCACGCTTAATTGCTTAGGTTAAGGAGGCTACAAAACCACACTTATTTGCATTTTTATTATTATTATTTATTTATTTATTTATTTTGTTTTTTTTTGTGCAATTTATATACCATCCATTTCTCTTAGTTGTTACCTTTAATAAAAGATCATAAATAATATAATAATCTAATATGCAACCCACAATCATATCTTAAAGTGTGTGTGTGAAAATAAAAGTTTAAGAATACTTATTAAATGAGTATATGAGCAGAATTAAGTGATAACAATGTGAGAGTTTATAAACCTGAATGTTTCAAGAAGTATCTTGATATATCTTATTAAGAATGTTCACTAAGATGCGTCTTAAGAGTCACTTTAACAAAAAAACTCCTTTACTCTATCATTTTAGTAATAACAATTTTGCAAATGGTTTATGAAATAGAAAACACAGTTAGTTATTTTTTTAATAGTTCTATTATGAGAAGAAGGATAAACAAAAAAGTTGGGAGAGATTATTATACTTTTCCTAGATTTCTACTTGTTTGTCAAAAATTGAATCTTATAGATCATGATTTCTAAGAAAATGGAACCATTTTAGATATTTGATTGTATAATAAAAAAAATCTAAAAACCATTTTTTCATAGAAAATATAACATTTTTTAGTCATAAACCTTTTCAAAACAGCATGATTTTAAAACAACAATATTTTTTTTTCACATTGTGTTATTTTTATAATAGAATCTATATGATATAATATACATGTTTATCACGTAATATAACATGTTGTGTATTGTAATATTACATTATACTTAAAAACTAAAAAGCTTGGGGTTATACATAATTGCTTCACTGTTCACAACATGAAGTAGTGTCTATTTTTTTTTCACTTTTTTTTTAATTTATTACTCATACCTTTTTATTAGTTGTCTAAATTGTCTTTAAGTCAATGAAGTTGACTAAGTCATGTTAAGATAAATTTTATATATTTAATTTTAAACTTATGTTACTCAATGAGTTAGGATAAAAGATTCTTTCAATTTCATTCTCATATTTTTTTTATAGGTGATCCTAATTGCTTTTGGGTCATTCAAGTTGACAGGGTTATGTTGAGACAAAACTCACATGTTTAATTTTAAACCTATATTGGGCAACGAGTCAAGTTGAAAGTTTTTTCTCTTTTAAATTTTATTATGTTTTTTTCAATTTTATTTTCAAACTTTTTTAATGATCATCTGAGTTGTCTTTTAGTTAACCAAGTTGATTGGTTCATATTGAGACAACTCTTATTCGGTTTAGTTTTAAACCCATGTTAGGTGAAGAGTCGAGTTAAGAGATTTTAAGATTGGTTTGTTGAACTAGATTTAATAAAAATGTCAAATGCTATTTTACAATCATAACATTTTTTATTATGTTCAATTTATTTATCCAACTCACAAAGTGCACAAATCTATAAACTAATATTTTTTTATTTTAAATCCATGTTAGGTAGGAGTTGAGTCAAAAGATTTCAAAATTGAATAATCAAACTTAATTTATAACAATGTCAAATAATTATTTACAGTTAAAACATTTTTTTATTTCATTCAATTTTTTCCGTCTAGCTCACGAAATGGACAAGCCTATAAACTAGTATTTTCTTTATTATATGAATCACAAGATTCTCAACAATACATTATATGCACTATAAAATCAAATTAATATGATTTTTCTATGTTAT
>NW_011504821.1:0-4948 GCF_000495115.2 Populus euphratica | reverse complement strand
TAAGTCTAAATTAATTTAAGTTAAAAAAATATAAAAAAATAATTAATTTGATTTGATTTAATTAAAAATTTAAGTTGAATCACAACTCAATTTATGAAGCAAAAACTACTCAGAAATCATTAATTATTTTTTAAAAAAATAGTGAAAATAATTTTATTTTAATCATTTAAAAAAATATATCAATTTAAATTAACTTTTTTAACTCCTGATTTAAAATTTTATCTAACTTGAATTTTAAAATTATAACTTCAGAACTTAAACTAGTCAAATTTTATCATGATTTTTAAAAAAAATCTTCAAAAGATATCATAATTTTAAATGAAATTTTTGATATTTCATATGAAATAACATAACAAATTAACTAAAAAGGAAAGGAGTCAAAATAATATTATTTTTTTGTACAGTAGCTATTGACTTAGATTCACTGTGAATCAGTGAAATTATGATCTTACCTCTCGCGGTATAAAATTTTGGTTAAATTATTGGAATGACGTTGAGGTAAAAAAATAATAATAAAAAAAAAACTCAGTCAATAGTCATTTTCATTACTTTAACGCAAATTTCTACTTTAATATTTAAAAAATATTTTTTTTAAAAAAAAGGTGACACATGTAATTGAAAAGGTTGATGTGGCTTTTGGACGGTGCAAACGACAGTGTTTAGCTATCAAATAGTGATTTTTTTGGCAATGTTTGAATTTTTTTGATTTTCATTTAATATCTGGATAACATGTGTTCTAGACGAAGCAATGATTTGGCGTTGTAAGTTTTTTTTTCTTCTCCTCTCTTTATTTCTTGGTTTTCATGTCTACAATTTAAAATTTTCAGCCTTTTAATTTGTTTTGTCTCTTGGTTAGGTCTCTATTTTTTAAAAAGAAATTTTATTCTTAACTTTTTTATAAAGTTTAGATTTTTTTTTTAATTTCATCATTAAATTTAAATTTATAATGTGTTTTTTTTATTATTTTAGTCTTTATTTTTTAATTTATAATTTTTTTTCTTGATCACTTCGTGTAATTTTTATTTGTTTTCAATCTCATCACTCAAACCAAGTTTGTGATGTTTTATTTTTTTAATTTGATTCTTATTTTTTTTTGTTTTTTGTCATTTTAAAAGTTTTTCTCTTTTCAATTTCACCCTTCAATCATTTTTTTTTTGCCTTTGATCTATTTTTTATCCTTATTTTTCTAATTATTATTTTTTGTTATTTTTTATAATTGATTTTTTTTTAATTTTATTATTTAACTTTTGATTTGTTAAAAATTATGTTTTATGGTTTTTTTATATATGGCATTTCCAGTCTAATAACTCGATTTACAAGTTTAAAAAATTAACATGACATCATTTTTTTTAATTTTTAATTTTTCAACATTATTTTTATCAAAAAATATCTTTGTGGTTTTCTTTAAAAAAAAATTTTATAAGTTATTTTAATATCATGATATAAGCTATGAGTTATTTATGTTAATCTCAATTAGCTTGTTTTTTTTATTTGGATTATATATTTATCATATTATCTTGAGTTGAGTTGAATTATTTTTTATAATTTACTCAATTTTATATTTTTAAAAGTTTTCTTTTCAAGTTATTATAGTTGTTTTTATAAAATTTTATCAATTTATTATTTTTATTATTATCTAACTAAAATAAAATTAACTTACTAGATTCAATCAAAACTATAACCCAAGACTGTTAGTTTTTTCTCCCTCTTTAAAGTACTCGCATTATCTAAATAGCATTTTTTTTAAAACAAAAAATATAGATGAACGGAGTAGCGCGGGGCCAAATATACTCTATGGCCATGGACTCACAATTGGCGCAAGAAATATTGGCTCTATTTGTAAGTAACCAAGCATTCAAATAGCTTTTTAATGGATTTTCTAAATTCTGAACTTTAATGGGCCCAAATATACTGGAAAAGCGTGAAGAAAAAGACAATTGACCAACCAAATTAGCAAGACTTCTTCATAAATTTTACTATTAGTCTTATTTGTTTATTTTAAAAATAATTTTTACATTATTTAAAATTTAAAATTCAAAATCTTTAATCTTTAAAAACATGAGTTACATGTCGTTCTCAAATGTAATTTAAAATTGGGGTTGAATTTTTTTATTTATTTATTTATTTACGTGGAGTGTCCGGGCCAGCTTACGCGCACCACGACTAATCCCCACGACCCACTGAACATCCTGCAAGCCCAGTGAGTAGGTAAGACACCGCGAGGGTAACAAGCATGCATGGTGAGGTTCGAATCCAGGTGCAGAGAAAGGGAACAAGCCCCTCCCACCACTAAACTAGAACCTCACTTGCTCGTGGCATTTAATATTGATAGTATATTAATAGGCTGGAGGGTCTATTGATGCTCGAAGCACTGCTTATAACGAGATTTCTAAAGTGTCCATGCGACCACTGCTGCAATTTCCCCAACTGACGGATCTTACTCAAGAACTCAAGAACCATTATCCAGTTTGATACGCAAAGGACTAGCGAACCACAAGGATTTAGCATGTGGTCAATGTCCTCCATGCCCATATCGCAGAGACTACAAGTTATACCTACAGCTGCCTCTCTTGTAAGAAGATTTGATCGAATAGAAGAGCTATGTTTCAAAGCCCTCCACAGGAAGTGTCTGATTTTAGGAGGGATGTGCGTCGCCCATCCACTATTCTGCTTCGCTAGCATATTGTAGGCACTCTTACCTGTAAAAACTACATTCTTCATGTAAAGTCAAACAATTTTGTCAGGAGGCCTCCTTGGATATAAATTCAATTTATGATCCCAGAAAAGGGAGGAAGATGCTGTCGACAAGATCACTATTCCACTCCATACCATTATCAGCCGTTAAATCCCTCACGGTTGCATCTTCAGCCAGTACTTTTGGAGGAGTCCAAATCTTGAAACAGTTCTGTTGTGGCAACCATGCATCTTTCCAAACCTCTATGGACTCCCCCTTGCTCACTCTTCATCTTGCGCCTTTAAACAGAAAATGTCGTGCCTTAACAAATACTAAATATCCAATTATAGCTTGGGTAATTTCCTACTGTGCAGTGAGGAAGCTTGATCACTGATCTCGGCGTGGAACAATAGGTGCCTGATCTAATTTCTGAAGTCTTAGGTTCTTGACAGATTGAGAAGAGATATTCCAATTCTCATCACCTAAAAATCTGTCCAACCGTTCCTACACATCTTGAGTTCCTACCCTTCCATTAGTCCATGTAAAACGAAAGGCAGTAAAGCCAATATCATGCAATTTGCAACCATTCAAGACATGATGGAAAGCTTGAATAAATTTTGATTCTCGAAGCTGCCCTCCCTTCTTCTCTTGCAGATACAGAATTTCATTAAGTTCCCCAAAAACCAGCCATGGAAGATTAGATTGTTGCCGAAGTTGTCTCAGCAAAGTCCATGTCTTATGTTTGTGTACATCTTCCATCCAAAACTCCAATTACCGTCAAGAACAGTTAGCATCTGGTTGCTTGACTTCCATATCTTCATATTGTTGAGCCTATATAAAATCAAACCTCCCTTTCTTTCACTATCTTCTCCATTAATTTCTTGTTGGCTGTTCCCCACATTGCAGATTTCTTACTTGCCATACTGTTTCGCAGCTTAACATTAAGAGTTTGATCTATTACTTTATTCATTTTCCAGATCATTGCATTGTTCTGTTGAGAGGCATTACGCTGCTTTCTTCCAATACGGTCACTACAGTCAGCCATGGTGTGTTTTTACGCTTGGTTTCAGGTCTTGAGATTCTTTTCCCTTTTTTTTTTTTCGTTTCATAGTTGCTTCACTGTTTTTCTGCAGTTTGTTGGCTTCTTATGACTTGATTTGGTGGTCAGGTGGCAATCAGCTCCATTGGCTTTCGTTACGGTCACCTTTGCTTGAACAACGTGTGTGTCTCTTACGTTTCATATGCTTTGCTACCCCCCACTGATATGTTTTTTCTTTTGACAGATTTGGAACGCTAGTTGCTTTGGCCCGTTGTTCACTTCGTTGCCTTTATCTTCGATTGACCTCGCTTTGATTCGAACATACGAGGCATACTTTTTTCTTATTATCTGATATATTTTCTTATTATTAGCACTCTTCCCAAAGGTTGCTCTTTTCATCATTTATCTTTTTTGTTTTTCCAAAAACTATGAAAGCAGTTAAACCTCAATGACAATTTCCCTCGTGAACATCTTGTATATATTTGATTTTTGGTTGTCATTGAAAAGGTGTTTTTCCCCCATTTTGTTTGCTTGCTCATCTAGAATTGCAGCCTCATGTATAGATTCCTTAATGCTTTTTACTCGTACCATGTTTTATTATTTAGTTTCATACTAGTTACGTGACTCATGTTATATAATTGATTTATTTTTTATTTTTATAAAAAAAATTTGGTTGCTTATTTAAACCCTAAAAGATTCAAGTCTATTTTAGATTTGCATAACTAATAATTTAAGGTTATTTTAGATTCTAAAGCATGCGGGATGGGATGCAAGAATAGTAAGATCTTGACATAGTCCAAGTACCACATATGTGTTGGAGTGTGCCCGGCGCTAAAATAGGAGATTAAGCGTCACGTGTTCCTATATAATTTTTCTTTGATAATAATAATAATATTTTAAAATTTATTAATAATAATAATAATAGTATTAGCAATAATGTTTAATTTTACCTTTCAAATCAAATCTATTATTGTTTTTCAATACTAAGAATATTTTTTCTAATTTAGTAATTATTTTTTTAATAATATTAATTATTATAAAAATAATAATATTTATAAGACAAAAGATAATATTTTTAATATTAATACTTTTTATTATAAGAAATATAATAATATTCACGACACAAATTATAATATTTTTTATATCAATACTTATAATTGTTGAATATTTTTATAATACTACGTCGCAGATTCACTTTTTATTTTTATAAAAGATATTATAAAAAGTTATAATAT
>NW_011504772.1:3144-5081 GCF_000495115.2 Populus euphratica | reverse complement strand
AAGAGCTAAGATTAAGATGGAACAATCCTTATGGGACCTGTGATACTGAGAATTCAATGAATGACAATGTTTTTAAGGAAAATGGACATCGTTTGAAAGCTTACTTTGATAAGTTTCCTAGTGAAAATGAATCAACTGGTTGGAATGATCTTGTAGATAAAGGTTGATTATTTTGTTTTTCTCACATTGTTTTTGTGTTTCTTTTTGAGTGATTTTTGCTAGTTTCTCTCACCCCGGTTAAATAGCGGACAACGGTACTCCGTGACTTAAGTCGGTTCTTTCAGTTTCCCATAATAACTGATATCTGTGTATATATTTGTGCAATTCTTTGAATCTCTCTTGCAATTCTCATTTGAAAATGGACACTAATCTTGAAAAATTGAAAAAGTATTTTCCCGCTCTACCTCAGAATGTGATTACAAAAATTTACCGTGCTAGATGTGCAAGATTGAGATTGTTAATGAATCATGGAATTCCTGAAGATATTCGCTGGTTGATTGAAGCAAAGGTCCGATTATCAGGTGAGTCCTCTAACTCCTTCATTTCACACATGCCTAGAACAAGTAAAAGCACTTTTGCAAAGAAACGTCGTGCAAAACGACTAGAAGTCTGTCATCGATGTGCTAGATGGACTTGTAATACACAATGTCGTTCTTTAGGAATGGTATCTATAAACCGTGAAGATAAAATACAATTCATTAAGGATGGCCTGAGTAAGGAGTCTTTAGATAATCTTCTATGGACTCTTGAGACGCATCCTAGTGGAGATGTGCATCGTGCAATTCATGATTTATGGCCACTATTTCATAAAGAACATGATCGACTTAGTCTTGGGAATCTGACTAAAAAAGACCCTGTTTGCCAGTTTTTAAGAAAACTGGATGGGAAGCCTATCCCCGACCCATAGAGGGCGTTTAAGCCGTTTTTGGACGTAAAACCAAGGGAAAATGTGAGCCACAATTACAACTACCTGTACATATACATGCTTGGTTTTATTATTCTGTTTTGTTGTTTCTTATATTTGTTTCAGTGTGTTTCAGGTTTGTCAATGTTCGTTATTTCAGGTGATATCTTCTATACTCTATCTTTCTACCTTAGAACATTGAGGACAATGTCTCGTTTTGGTTGGGGGGAGAGGGTAGTAGTTGATAAAAAAAAAATTATTTTTCATTTCATAAAGCATGTGCATAGTTTTTGTTACTAGGATGACAGAGTAAAGGAGCTCTTTTGTTAAAGTGACTCTTGAGACGCATCTTAGTAACCATTCTTAACAAGGTCTATTACAATACTTCTTGAAATATTCAGGTTTACAAACTCTCGCATTATTATCACTTAATTCTGCTCATATACTTATTTAACATGTATTCTTAAACCTTAATTTACACACACACACTTTAACATATGATTGTGGGTTGCATATTGGAGTATTACATTATTTATGTTCTTTTGTTAAAGGTAACAACTAAGGGAAAGGGATTGTATATAATTAAAAAAAAAAGAAAAAAAAGAAAAAAAAAAGAAAAAAAATGATATATATAATTAAAGAACAAAAACATGAAAAAAAAGAAGAAAAAAAATGATGATAATAAAAATGTAGATAAGTTTGGTTTCGTAGCCTCCCTAACCTAAGCAATTAAGCTCGAAGGGGTGTTTTAACACCTAATACCCTAAAGTCAACTGACTTGGGAACTATTGGCCCAACGCTTGTTACATGGGTTGAGGAGAAAAGCTTAAGGGAATCAAACATTGCACTATCTACATATCAGTATCTGCGACCCGAGTTAGTAAGCTCGTAGGGGTGTCTTAACACCTAATGCCCTAAGACCAACTGGTCTGGGAGTCATTAGCTGAACGCTCGTTACATGGGTTAAATATGCATGGTGTTTTTAAATTATATGTATATATATTTTAAAAAAAAGAAAAAAAAAAGAAAAAAA
>NW_011504772.1:0-3024 GCF_000495115.2 Populus euphratica | reverse complement strand
AAAAAAAAATACAAAAATAGTAATCCCAACCCAAGGAAGTTAACCTTAAACATTAGAACAAAAATTTTGTTTTCTTCCAAGAAAAGCCCCATAATTATCTGTTGATACATTGAGCACAAAAGAAAAGTTTATGAATATCTTGTTAAGAGGTATTGAGCAGGTATATAAATTTAACGAGAGTTTGTTTATCTGGATAGATTAATGGAAGTTAAATGATGAATCCCTTGCTTTGTGAAATTTGCAAATTGTTTTTATATTTTAACGCTTTGATTACTAGGGACTAGTAATAAGCTGGTTGGGGGGTGTGATAGGCCTACATTAAAAATAGACATTTACCACAAATTATAGGTATCTTATATTATTAGATATATTATTATAAAACATATTTTAGTTAAGGAGTTATTGATATTTCAAGTGCAAAATGATGATATAAAACCATGATAAAAATGCACTTTTAAGTACTAATCAATAATAACAATAACAACACAACAATAATAATAGTAATAACAGCAATAGTAATAACAATAATAATGACAATAATAACAATAATAATAATAATAATAATAATAATAAAGAAAAAGAAGAACAAGAAGAAGAAGATGAGAACTTTCAGATGAAATATTAACGTAAAGATTTAACAACGATAACAATAAATGTCAATGTTAGAGGATCCACTAATGGTATGTCAAACAAGTATAGTATAAACTCTTATTAATCAATTAGAAACCACACACAAAGGAGGTTCCAATCAGATTATAGATTGTTAACATGATTACATTAGTCATCTTATTCAATTAATGCTAATACTTGTAAATCTCGTCAAGCATTAATGATTATAACATATGTTAACAACAAATCAAGTTCCTTTCATAGCTCAGGTGTCGGTTATACCATATAGTATGGGCTATGAAAGTGTCAAGCATTTGTTGTACCAAATGTAATACAACATAAATCAAGATTAGTCATTTAACAAGCAAAGTTAATAAAAAGTGAACAAGATAACAAATACAAAACATGTTAGTATCAAACATTAAAGTCCATATTGAGTTTACAGTATACTTATTCTTACACCATTAGTGTAACCTTTTCACCTTGACATAATAAACTTACCTAGACATAATAAAAGAAAGAAAAATAAACAAACAAAATAAGAACATAAATAAGATAATAGTTAACTAAGTAAAGGAAAGGAAATGAAAGGCATAAACTTAATATTAATGAAAGCAAAGCATAAACATTAAAAAAATACAAAGAAAGAAAGGAAGAGCATGATCTAGATCTAGAGACCAAGATGCCTAAATGCATGGCAAATGCCTCCTTTTATAGGCCAAAATTGAAAACTATTGATTTGATGACTAATTGATGAGTGGGTGGCCAACTCTTTACTTGGTGACAATCTTTATCTTCTCTTGTCTGCCTAAAACGTCATTGATAACGTCAAAATTGGAGCTACTCGAAACATGAAAGTTGTAGCAAATTATCTCATCTTTCTTGTGTAAACAATTCAGCTCATTTCGACTTCTACAACTCTAGATATGGGCCAACCACTGAACAGTGCTTGGGCTGGAAGACAGATTCGGACTTCTTTGTTGTTGCTACAATGTGGACTTGAAAATGGCCTTTTTAGATCTTGGGCTCCATATGAAAGTTGTAGGCCTATATTTTACCTTTCCATCCATATAAAGTAGACCTAAATCTGAGATCTACAGCTCCAGATATGATCCAATTACTAAACAGTATTCTGGTTTGGATTGCACCGACATCTCTTTTCTAAGTTTGGCCATCTTTTTATCCTTTCAATTTCAGTTCTTAAATTCATCAATCAATGCTTTCATTTATGTGATAGGCCTGCATTTAAAATGAACATTTACCACAAATTAAAGGTATCTTATATTATTAGATATATTATTATAAAACATGCTTTAGTTAAGGAGTTTTTGATACTTCAAGTGCAAAATGATGATATAAAATCTTGATAAAAATACACTTTTAAGTATCAATCACACCCCCCAACTAGCTTATTACTAGTCCCTAGTAATCAAAGCGTTAAAGTAGAAAAATACTTTGCAAATTCCACAAAGCAAGGTAGTCATCATTTAACTTCCATTAATCTATCCAGATAAACAAACTTTCGTTAAATTTATATACCTGCTCAATACCACTTAACAAGATATTCATAAACCTTTATTTTGTGCTCAATGTATCAACACATAATTATAGGGCTTTTCTTGGAAGAAAACAAAATTTTTGTTCTAATGTTTAAGGTTAACTTCCTTGGGTTGGGATTATTATTTTTGTCTTCTTCTTTTTTCTTTTTTTTTGTTGTTTTTTTTTAATATATATACATATAATTTAAAACATCATGCATCTTTAACCTATGTAACAAGCTTTCAGCTAATGACTCCCAGACCAATTGGTTTTAGGGCATTAGGTGTTAAGACACCCCTACGAGCTTAATAACTCGGGTCACAGATACTGATATGTAGATAGTGCAATGTTTGATTCCCTTAAGCTTTTCTCCTCAACCCATGTAACAAGCGTTGGGCCAATAGCTCCCAAGTCAGTTGACTTTAGGGTATTAGGTGTTAAAACACCCCTTCGGGCTTAATTGTTTAGGTTAGGGAGGCTACGAAACCAAACTTATCTACGTTTTTATTATTATCATTTTTTTTCTTTTTTTTTTAATTATATACTATCCCTTTCCCTTAGTTGTTACCTTTAACAAAAGAACATTAATAATGTAATAATCCAATATGCAACCCACAATCATATGTTAAAGTGTGTGTGTGTAAATTAAGGTTTAAGAATACATGTTAAATAAGTATATGAGCAGAATTAAGTGATAACAATGCAAGAGTTTGTAAATCTAAATATTTCAAGAAGTATTATAATAGATGCAAGAGTTTGTAAATCTGAATATTTCAGGAAGTATTATAATAGACCTTGTTAAGAATGGTTACTAAGATGCGTCTCAAGAGTCACTTTAACAAAAGAGCTCTTTTACTCTGCCATCCTAGTAACAAC
>NW_011504681.1:0-5311 GCF_000495115.2 Populus euphratica | reverse complement strand
CAATCCTTACTATGGTTTTTGGTAAAAGGTAAAGATTCAATCAAGGCCCTACTCATTAATGTCTTTCAAGGGCATACTCAAATTATACTTCTAATGCTAAAAAAAATGTCGAAAGCATTAAGCTAACATCATAATCATGAAAAGCAAGTTAATCTGCAGTTTCATCATACATGAAAAACTTTAATCTAATAAAATAAAAAAATGTGTTAGATAGGAAGATGGAGTTGTTTAGGCTTATAATTCTCTACAATCAATCTAATGTATTATTATTATTATCACCGCTCAAAAAGTCAGACATCTCCTCTCCTAACCTAAAGCAATAAACAAGTAAATAAGGGTATACCTTGAAGAGAGGCTAGGAGGATATAGCCTCAAAACCTAAAAAAACAAAATCAACAATAATTAAAAATATTATAAGAAAAATTTCAATAATTATTGACACGACCAAAAAATTGATGTTTTCTCCCAAATGTAGGAATGTCGAAGTAATAAATAACCTATCAAGATCGGGGTCGAACCATAGGGAGGTTAATTGTATAAATTATAAATAACAATAATACAACAATAATAACAACAAAATTAAATAATAATAATAATAATAAACATAGTAGTAGTAGTAGTCATGGTGGTGGTGGTACTAGTAGTAATAGTAATAGTAATAGTAATACTAATAATAATATAACAATAACAATAACAATAATAAGAATAATAAAGATGAGTGGGTGGCCAACTCTTGACTTGGTGACAATCCTTATCTTCTCTTATCTGCCCGAAATGTCATTGATAATGTTAGAATTGGAACCATTTGAAAACATGAAAGTTGTAGAAAATTATCTCAGATTTCCAAGAAAAAACAATAAAGGTCATTTGGACTTCTTGAACTCTAGATATGGGCTAAACACTTAACAGTGTTCGGGCTATAGGACAGATTCAAACTTCTTCGTTGCTATAATTTGGATTTGAAATAGCATTTTTAAATTTAAGCTCCTCATGAAAGTTGTAGGCCTATGTCTTACCTTTCCATCCATATAAAGTAGGCCTAAATCCATAGTAGTAGTAGTAGTAGTAGTAGTAGTAGTAGTAGTAGTAGTAGTAGTAGTAGTAGTAGTAGTAGTAGTAGTAGTAGTAGTAGTAGTAGTAGTAGTAGTAGTAGTAGTAGTAGTAGTAGTAGTAGTAGTAGTAGTAGTAGTAGTAGTACTAATAATAATAATAATAATAATAATAATAATAATAATAATAAAGAAAAAGAAGGAGAAGAAGAAGAAGAAGATGAGAACTTTGAGATGGAATATTAATGTAACGATTAAACAATGATAATAACAAATGTCAAGGTTAGAGGTTCCACTAATGGTATATCAAACAAGTATAGTATAAACTCTTATTATTGAATTGGAAACCACACACAAAGGAGGTTCCAATCAGATTATATATTGTTAACATGATTACATTAGTCATCTTATTCAATTAATGCTAATACTTGTAAATCTCGTCAAGCATTCATGATTATAACTTATGTTAACAATAAATCAAGTTCCTTTCATAGCTCAGGTGTCGGTTATACCATACATTATGGGCTATGAAAGTGCCAAGCATTTGTTGTACCAAGTGTTATACAACATAAATCAAGATTAGTCATTTAACAAGCAAAGTATTAAAGAGTGAACAAGATAACAAATATAAAACATGTTAGTATCAAACATTAAAGTCCATATTAAGTTTACATTATACTTATTCTTACACCATTAGTGTAACCTTTTCACCTTGACATAATTAACTTAGCTAGACATAATGAAAGAAAGCAAAATAGATAAACAAAATAAGAACATAAAAGTTAACTAAGTAAAGGAAAGGAAATGAAAGGCATAAACTTAATATTAATGAAAACAAAGCATAAAAAATACAAAGAGAGAAAGGAAGAGCATGATCTTGATCTGAACACCAAGATGCCTAAATGCATGGCAAATGCCTCCTTTTATAGGCCAAAATTGGGAACTATTGATTTGATGACTAATTGATAAGTGGGTGACCAACTTTTGACTTGGTGACAATCCTTATCTTCTTTTGTCTGCCCAAAACGTCATTGATAACGTCAAAATTGGAGCCAGTTGCAAACATGAAAGTTGTAGGCAATTGTCTCAGCTTTCTTGTGTAAAAATTTCAGCTCATTTGGACTTCTAGAACTCCAGATATGGCCAAAATACCGAACAGTGCTCGGGCTGGAAGACAGATTCGGGCTTCTTTGTTGTTGCTACAATTTGGACTTGATAATGGCCTTTTTAGATCTTGGGCTCCATATGAAAGTTGTAGGCCTATGTCTTACCTTTCCATCCATATAAATTGGACCTAAATCTGAGATATATAGCTCTAGATATGATCCAATTACCGAATAGTGTTCCGGTATGGATTGCACCGACATCTCTTTTCGGAGTTTAGACATCTCTCTTTGTCCTTTCAATTTCAATTCTTAAATTCATCAATCAATCCTTTTATTTATGTGATAGGCCTGCATTAAAAATAGACATTTACCATAAATTATAGGTATCTTATATTATTAGATACATTCTTATAAAACATGTTTTAGTTAAGGAGTTATTGATACTTCAAGTGCAAAATGATGATATAAAACCTTGATAAAAATGCACTTTTAAGTACTAATCAACCACACCATGTTGCTAAGCATTCCTCTCGCTCTAAATGTAGTAAACAACAACATCTAACATTAATTTAGTTATCAAAGATTGAAGAGAGCTACCTCCACTTAATAGAGAAGAAAGCCAAGAAATGGTACTGATATAAGATCAATGCTTAAAAGGAATGAGGCATTTAGAACAGATATCATACCAAATGCAATGAGAGAACATACAATCAAAAAATAAGTGATCAACATCTTCCCTACCACCCTCACATAAAAGGCACAAATTAACTTGAATGGTACCATAGGACATAAGTTTATCCTGAGTTGAAAGGGCCTCACAAATAACATGTCATAAGATAAAAGAGAATTGTATGATAGCATGTTTATGCCAGACAAGCTCCCACCACTCTACTTTCTTTTGTAACAAACAAATAAAATCCCAAACACTACAAATGGACAAAATACCTCTAGGGGCATCCTTCTAACACACAATATTTGACACAACCAAAGACTGATATGTTCTTCCAAATATAAGAGTGTTAAAGTAATAAATAACCCAGTGACACGACCAAAAGATTGATGTTTTCTTTCAAGTGCAAGAGTGTCGAAGTAATAAATAACCCGAGAGAGGTCCTGATTAGGTTGACATTATACTTAGTCTTACCCCATTAGGGTAACCTTTTCCCCTTGACATAATTAACTTAGCTAGACATAATGAAAGAAAGAAAAATAAATAAACAAAATAAGAACATAAATAAGATAAAAGTTAACTAAGTAAAGGAAAGGAATTGAAAGGCATAAACAAGATATTAATGGAAAAAACATGAGCGTTACAAAAAAAATACAAAAAGAGAAAGCAAGAGGATGATTTGTTAAAGAGTAAAGGAAAGGAATTGAAAGGCATAAACATCTCTTTTCTAAGTTTGGCCATCTCTTTGTCTTTTCAATTTCAGTTCTTAAATTCATCAATCAATCCTTTCATTTATGTGATAGGCCTGCATTTAAAATAAATATTTACCACAAATTAAAGGTATCTTATATTATTAGATATGTAATTATAAAACATGCTTTAGTTAAGGAGTTATTGATACTTCAAGTGCAAAATGATGATATAAAACCTTGATAAAAATGCACTTTTAAGTACTAATCACACAGCAAGATCGAGGTCAAACTGTATGGAAGTTAACTGTATAAACTACAAATAAAGAAATAGATAATAACAAAAAAGGAGTTGAAGAAAGCTTTGAGATATGATATTCATATAAGGATTAAATAAGAGATTAATATAAGCAAAACTTAAGCATTACAATAAAGAGAGAGTAAGAATATGATCTTGATCTGAAAACCAAGATGCTTAAATACATGGCAAATCCCTCTTTTTATAGGCCAAAATTGAAAACTATTGATTTGTTAACTAATTGTCGAGTGGGTGGCCATATCTTGACTTGGTGACAATCATTATATTCTTGTCTGAACAAAACATCATTGCTAACATTAGAATTTCAGCATACTTGATCATGAAATTTCTAGGAAATTGTCTCAACTTTTCAACAAAATTCCATAAAAAAAAAAACCAGAGCTCATTTGGACTTCTAGAACTCAAGATATGAGCTGAACACTAAATAGTGTATAGGTTGTTAGGAAAATTCAAACTTTGTTATTGTTAAGATTTGGACTTCCAAACAACAAAATTGAGTTTTACATTCTCATAAATGTTTTAGGCCTATGTCTTAGCTTGCCATCCATATAGAGCAGACCCAAATCCAAGTTCTATAGCTTTAGATATGACCCAATGACTAATTAGTGTTCCAGTTTGGACTAAACCAGCATCTCTTTTCTAAGCTTCACTCTCTCTTTATCTTTTCAATTTCAGTAGTTGAACTTATCAACCAATCCTATGATTTATGTGATAGGCCTATATTTAAGATGAACATTTACTATAAATTAAAGATATCTTATAGTATCAGACTTGTTATTATAAAACATGCTTTTGTTAAAGAGTTATTAATACTTAAACTGCAAAATACTAATATAAAACCTTGATAAAAATATACTTTTAAGTACTAATTACATCCCTCGATCAGCTTATTACTAGTCCCTAGTAATCAAAGCATTAAAATAGAAAAACCAATTTGCAAGTTCCACAAAGCAAAGCATTCATCATTCAATTTCCATTAATCTATTCAGATAAACAAACTCTCATTAAATTTATATATCTGCTCAATACCTCTTTACCAAAATATTAATAAATCTTTTTTTTATGCTCAATATATCAACACATAGTTATGGGGCTTTACTTGGACGAAAACAAAATTTTGTTTCAATGTTTAAGATTAACTTCCTAGGGTTGGGATTATTAATGTTTTTACTCTTTTGTTTTAATATATATACATATAACATAATGCATCTTTAAACCATGTATATTTTTAATATAAATTTCTAATCATGCAAATATAATATTATGTGTTTATGTAAGATTCACTTTTAAATGAAATGTTGATTGTTGTTGATCTATGAATTGTATCTTGATGATGTGAGGGAACAAGTTCGCCCGATTACCAACATGATGTGTATCAAGTACATAAACAATTGTATCTTGATGATGTGAGGGAACAAGTTCGTTGATTACCGATATGATGTGTATCAAGTACATAAAAAATTACCATTATTTTAGGC
>NW_011504696.1:0-5274 GCF_000495115.2 Populus euphratica | reverse complement strand
CACGGCTGGCCAGCAATTAAGGATTATCAAGCTAGTGTTCCTGCCTGCTTAAACGTTACTAACAGCCAAAGATTCTTCCCGCCCAGAACCCTCTCTATAACGAATAACCTTCCTTGCCCATCCATCATACTGAGATATCTGCTTTCTTTCTCTCTTCGTTGCTCTTTCAAGAAAATTTGTACTAGTTTCTTTATTTCATATTCTGCGCTTCAAGCATGGATGGAAATAACAGTGTAAGAGGTTATTCTGATCGAGATCTCACCCGTCGCGTGGAGCTAGGATCACTATTCTTCACTCAAGGCAACTATTCTGATGCTGGTAGTTGCTTCAGGGATGCTCGTGATGCCAGGTAAGGTTTCTTTTCTTTGTGCTTCTCGTTACTCTTGAGGTTTCTTTATGCCTTCCTTTATGAGTTCTTTTATATTTAACCCTTCTTTATTCAGCATTCAAATTCATGGTGAATCTTCTTTAGAATGCGCCATTACCAGCTATAGCCATGGCCTTTCCTTGCTGTGACAAGTTCCAGTTCCGGTAAATGATCCGATGGCTCTTGTACCAAAGGAAGTTGATTACTATGAAGGTTCAGTACTTCCATTTCCTAGTAAAGCTTTCGGGACATATAGAGGTTAGTACTTGCCCTTGAAAATATCATTTAATTCTTACCTTCTCATGATCAATGTATTAAAACACACACGCATAAGTGCGCTTGCTTGCTTTAGTAATCCGTTTTTCTGGTTCTAAAATTGATCCAAGTCCATGATCTCTTATTATAGAATCTGGACATCAAGTTTTAGTACTGCTCTCTCTGGTTATAGCACCCACAAATTTTTTAAGTTTCTATCAGATTTTCATTAGAGAGGCGGATGCAGAAAAAGCCCTCTGTGTATAAAATTAATGAATTCTGAAGTATTAATTGAATGTAATTTGACAGAGAGGGATGAAGAGTCCTTGCATATTCCAAAACTATCATAGAATTTTGTTAGAAAGTGCATGATGTCTCATCAGCTTACATTTTGTGGCTATTGAAGTTCAGTTAGGTAGATTTTTCCATTAAAAGAATTAGCACAACTCCTCTGGTTATGTCAAATTTGTCTGGAAAAACCAACTCCTTAGGTTTATGTTCTTGTTCATGATCAAAGGAGTAATGGAGGAGAATTACGTAAGAATTCCAGAGGTTGCAAAGGGAGAACTAAATCTTGCATGCATGGTCGCTTATGGAATATCGAATAGACAACTACTTGCTGAAAGGAAACGTACTGTCTTCCCTGGGGGAGGTTGCATTCAGAAGAGGTTTGCCTTTGCTTTCGCATTATCTTCTTTTTACCCCTGATTTAATCAATATGCTAAAGGAATATATTGATTAAATCACACTTCCTGCTCTACATTTTGAAGGGGAGTCAAATCCTCAGCGTTACTATTTCGAAGCCTCGTCCATTTTCGATACTTGGCTTGGAGAATACAGTAAGCCAGGAGCGGATATGTATCCATTTCCGGTTTGGTGTATAATCTCATTAACAATTACCTTATGTGTTACCATTTCCATCTATCTCAAATGTCCCGCCTGCGTTCTAATTGATCACATCCTTGCATCAGAATCTAGATATGTGAAACTATTAATCTGCCTGGAGGGTAGCGACGACAGTAAAGCCCATGCACAGGGTTGTAAGGCTTATTTAATATATGATGCTTTACACAAGAAGCTATTATCTGAAATAGATTCGGTGACACGGACAGCAAATCAGAGAAGAGGATCAAGTTCTGTAAGACGAACGGATCCCTTTATTCAGCTAAAGAAAGATGCAGCCAACCAGATGCATGATATCATAACGGAGCTGGCAATCAAGGCAAGTTCTTATGAGAGACAAATTCTCTATTTGTATTGGTTACATGACAAGTCAGCTGAATCACTTGTCTTTTCATTTTTGAAGATTCAACAGAAAGGCTCATTCCTCTCACTAGTCCGGGAAATAACTTCGGGCTCTCCTGCTGGTCGCACAGACGCGCAAGAGGAACAGTCGAAATTAACACAAATCTTGAACTCTGAGGAACATATTGATGACTAAAAACTGACCCGCCAATTGATTCTCTGAAACTTGCTTTGTGTGGTTAGATGCGGGTATGGTTTCATAGAATCCCACTGTGAGCAATGGCAGTTCAGCCATGGGATTTCAACTGGTTATGACAATATCGATATAATGCAGACGAGGTACATGGCCATGCTACAAGATGCAAAGTGGAAACTAAATCAGGCGAGATGATCAATTTTGGATGTGAAATTGGTGATACAAACAAGAATGGACAAGAGTCCCTGGATGTGAGAATTTTGATCAAAGCAAAGCCTTGGCACAAACCTCTGGAATCCTTCTTCTATCGAAATTGCAGTCCTTTCTCTCAACGTTGAAGCTAGAGCTGCTTTATAATCTAGTTGAGCATCGACTGCTAGAAATGGAAGCATAGCCATGATAATCAATGTTATAAGAAGGAAAAATTATCATCGCCATCCTCTTATTTGGTTTTTATTTCGCTTTGCAACTAGTTTTTCAAAAACTACACCTTGATGTAAAGTAGATTTTAAAATTTAATGAAATGAATATAATGCGATTAGAATGTAATCATTACTATACTGCTCATTTTTTCTTTTCAACCTTACCTTCTCTTCTCTCTCGCGCTCTCTCCGTCACATTTTCTATCAAACACAAATCCAAAAAGAAGAAATCAAAAACAAATCCATCATTTTATACAAAATCAAACAAAATTTTTTCTTATCTGTCACATTCTCTTATTGAAAATGAGATTCCCAAAGGTATAATAGCTCTAAACAATTTGATTTTTTTTGTTCAATCAATAAATTTCAGACTTTCAAACATGTTTTGGAGAGTAAAAATTGCCCTGTTGGTTTCTGTACAGTGAAGGATATCGAGTTCCTTGCCGCTCTTAATTAATTTATTTGTCCAACTATAACAAATGAATAGCTAGATTGATGTATGAATAGCTAGATTGATGTTCAGTCCTCATGGATTGTTATGAATTATTTGTTTTCCGGTGAAATATCCCGGGGAGGATGGAGAGAAGACTCCAGCTGCAGGGGCTGTGGCATGCAGCTTGCAATCCTTGGGATCTTTTTGGCTAGTGTTTTCTCTGAATATAGCGTGTTCTTTTGCCCTTTGATCCTGACGACTTTTCTTCATGTCCTCTCATTTTTTATTTGACCAGACCCAGTGTTCTTGTAAATATAACTTTTTTGTTATTTTTAGATTTTAGAAGCTATTTGGTCATTATTTGAAATATTTCGACAGCCTTATAAATAAATAGATATTTTTTTCAGCAACTTCTAAAGATATAAAATATAACCTGCTATAATTTTTAAAAAAGTAATTGCAAAGTGAAATAAAGATAGTCATAGTAATTTATAACAAAGTATCCATGACCTTTGCATGGTGGCTAAAGACCTTCGTTCTTGTGACATTAGATATGCAACAGTCATTGAAATCTACAAATATAAGCCTTTTTCACTCATGTAGAAAAAAATTGAGGATCAGAGCATTCAGAAGTTGATATCATAGTTATTAAACTCGTCTGAACAACATGCAAGTTGATTATGAAAACTAGAAACCTAGAACCTAATCCAGAAACAAGCACATTGACTGAGGAAACTAGAAACCCAGAACCTAATGCAGAACAAGTTTTAATTTGAAATAGAAAAGATATTGTTGCATGTGATTTAGTGGACTCAATCAAACTTAACTAAGTTAACACCCACAAATTTTTTTACAGAAACAAAAAGACATGGTTTTATTAAAAAAATAATTTATCAGGTTGATTTAACGACCTGTAAATTGATAGTAATCCAGATTTTTTGGGCATCAAAACCTGCGGCACCCCATCCTCCAATCTCTAACGGGCCATCCCTACTAGCAGTACTGAGCCATTTGAAGATATTGTTGATGGTGTGGGATCAAGTTATGCTAGAAAAACCACTGAAATTCTCCGTGAGCCTCTAGCTGCTTTCGAGCCCTAACATCATTCATCATCAATCATCCGGGCCCAAGAGAGGTAAATATCAATCAATTTGATTTATCTAGCTAATTAATTGGTTTATAGACAAGGAGAGAGTAGAGGGTGCAACGAGTGCACCATTGGAGAGCATCAAGTCAACCTCATGAAACAGATTCTGCAAGAAAAGTAAACTGAAGTTACTAGCTAGCTACACAATAGAAAGTTGGCAGCAGTACTAAAGTGAACTACACTCCTACAAAAGCAAGCAGACACCAATAGCACCGAAAGACAAGCGATCTAAGTATCAGCTGGCTTGAGTTCTACATTTGAAGAAAATAAATAGAATTAGACAGCATATACAGAACAGCATGGAAGTTGCTAAATGCTGAATATAAAATTTGTTTCAACGGGCAATGTTCTTTACATGCGTGTGTTTAGCACATAACAAGAACATCTACTATTCATGATGCAATGCATAGCCACTAGCTCAATCTAAGAACCCAATTTATGAACTAAAACTTGATTGACACATATTGTCTCACACACCGTTCTAAATGCACGCCTCCTCTTCTACTAGTTTTTAATAGGATATGTACAGAGTCTGCCTGGGGTGTCTTATCCATGTCTATAGTCACCTGTTATGTGATGGAGAAGCGGTTCCATCATAAACGATTGATAACTGTGGCAGCAGCCACAAGCAATTTTTACTATATTTTTTTAGCAAATTGTTTCTATTGCATAGATTTCTTATGTTCTGTTATGTTACTTGTTTTCTGTGTTAAGACTAAAGAGCTCTCCAACGTAACTTACATTATGCAAAGTCAGAAATGTGGTCCAGCAAACATGTTTTATTTGCATGTTTCAGGTCAAGGAGACATGAAACAATTGGCTTGTATTATGTTTGTTAGGGAGGAAAGATGAATCAACTAAATATTGTCTTACGGCAAAGGCACGTCTACAGATATGATGGCCCATGAGCCACATATATTCAAATGCAATCATTTGATTCTCAAATACTAAAGATTCAAGACCTGGGATGCAAAGCTTTTTAATTATAGAAACAAAGTTCACGCTGCACCTTTTAAGTTCCCACATCATTTTAAGTAATTATAGAAACAAAGTTCAAGCTGCACCAAAAAAGAAGATTTAGTAAGAAGTTCCAGAGATGAAAGAAAACACAAACTGTCAAGAGTGTTTGAGCAGTAAATTTAGAAACATAAATTGGAATGAGCATACGAAAAACCTACTATAAAGGAAATCAGACCACAACATGATGTG
>NW_011504683.1:1334-5303 GCF_000495115.2 Populus euphratica | reverse complement strand
ATTGTTGTTACTATTGTTGTTGTTTATAATTGTTGTTTGTAATTTGTACAATTAACCTTCCTATGGTTCAACCCCGATTTTGCCGGGTTATTTATTACTTCAACACTCCTACACTTGGAAGAAGACATCAATCTTTATCTTTTAGTCGTGTCATTTGACATCTTGTTTTGTGAGCAAATATTTCAATGCTGCATGATCAGTGAAAACAATAACAAGAGATCCAACCAAATAAGACCTAAACTTGTCTAATGCAAAGACCACAACTAAGAGTTCTTTTTTCAGTTGTAGTGTAATTTAATTGAGTATCATTTAAAGTATTGCTAGCATAATAAATGACATGAGGCTTATTATCTTTTCTTTGCCCTAAAGCAACCCCTACCATAAAATCACTAGCATCACACATCAGTTCAAATAGTAAAGACCAATCAGGAGCTTACATGATTGGTGTAACGGTCAACAACCCTTTAAGCTTTTCAAAAGCTTCTTGACATTTTGATGTCCAATCAAATGGGACATCTTGTGACAACAAGTTACACAATGGTTTGGCAATGGTACTAAAAGAATGAATGAATCTTCAGTAAAAACCAACGTGTCCTAAAAAAGATCTCACATAAGAACATAGTCCAAAGGGTAGGTAATTTTTAAATGATTTCAACTTTTGACTTATTTACCTCTGTCCCTTTTGAAGAGACAATATGACCTAAGACAATGTCATGTGTCATTATAAAATGATACTTCTCTTAATTGAGTACAAGATTGCTTTCTTCACACCTTTCAAGAACTTTTTCTAAATGCATTAGACACAACTCATAAGAATCCCCATAAACTGAAAAATCATCCATGAAAACTTCCAAAAAAATTTCCACCATGTCAGTAAAGATGCTCATCATACACCTTTGAAAAGTGACTGGTGCATTACACAAGCCAAAGACATTCTTCTATAACCATAAGTACCAAAAAGACAAGTGAAAGTGGTTTTTTCTTGGTCTTCTAAGAAAATCTCAATTTGGTTGTAAGCCAAGTATCCATCAAGAAAACAATAGAAAGCTCTTCCAGCTACTCTTTCAAGCACCTAGTCTAAAAATAGAAGTGGAAAATGGTCCTTCCTAGTTACCATGTTCAACTTATGATAATCAATGCACATACGCCATTTAGTTTAGATTCTTGTTGGCGCTAGCTCCTTATTTTCATTCTTCTCTACCGTGACTCTAGATTTTTTAGGGATAACTTGGGTTAAACTAACCTATTTTGAGTTTGCAATGGGGTAAATAATATATGCATCAAGTAGCTTAAACACTTCACCTCTCATTACTTCCTTCATGTTTGGGTTCAATCATTGTTGCATTTTCCTCACAGATTTAACCTCTTTTTCAAGATAGATTCTATGTGTACATAAAAGAGGCCTAATTCCTTTCAAGTTAGTAATTTTCCACCCAATTGCTTTCTTGTGTTTTCTCACCACTCTCAAAAGTTTGTGTTCTTGCTCTATGCTAAGTTTTGATGAGATCACAATAGGATATGATTCATCTTCCAATAGAAATGCATACTTAAGATCACTTGGTAAAGGCTTCCTTTCTAGTTTATCAGGCTGGACAAGAGATTCCTCAACTTTCACTTGGGGTGAAATCAAAGGCTCAAATGATGGGGTCCATTGACCTATTGACATAATAGGCATTGGATCTAGATAAGTCTCGAGCTCTCTTACTTCCTTATCATCACATTCCAAAGAATAAAATATTTCATTATGAATTAAAGTTCTCTCAATGGATCCTTTATCCACACTCTCTCAAAGTGTTCTTAACAAACTGTTTGGATGAAATCTACCTCACTAATGTCCTCATGTTCCCCGATTTGTTTGGAGACATTGAATATGTTCATCTCCACAGTCATATTCCCAAAAGAAAATTTCATCACCCCATTCCTACAGTTAATCAAAGCATTGGATGTAATTAAGAAAGGTCTACCTAAGATAACTGGAATGAGAGCAGTCGATCATTAAATAGGTGTGGTGTCTAACACTACAAAATCAATAGGAAAGTAGAATTTATCTACTTGGACCAACACATCCTCAACAATACCCCTAGGAATCTTGATTGACCTATCAGCTAATTGAAGGGTGATTCGAGTAGGCTTGATTTCTCCTAAACCTAATTGTTCGTAAACAGTGTAGGGTATTAAATTCACACTTGCTCCTAAAACCAACAAAGCTTGATCTATCTTATGACTTCCAATAATGCATGAAATGGTAGGACAACCAGGATCTTTGTATTTGGGAGGGGTCTTAAACTGGATGATGGCACTAGCATGTTCAGTTAGAAAGGCTCTTTCTTTCACATTCAATCTCCTTTTGACTGTGCATAAATCCTTAAGAAACTTTGCATAAGATGGAACTTGTTTAATTGCATCAAGGAGTGGAATATTGACTTTCACTTGTTTGAACAATTCATAGATTTCTGAGTTCATAAGATCTTGTTTAGGTTTCCCTAACCTTTGTGGAAATGGTGCTCTAGGAACAAATTCTAAATCACTCATTTTGACTCCAATTTTTCTTGAATCATCTCCTTTCTCACTCATCTCTTTCTCATTTATCTCACCTTCTTTGTCACTCAAACTCTCATTTGTCACTTGTGTTTTGATTCCCTCTTCACTTTCCCTAGATTTCTCCTCCACAATACCTTTAGGAATCCTAAAACCTATACCTTTGTCAACAATCTTTCCACTTCTAAGGGTGGTGATGGCTTGGACTTGTTCATGGTTTAAGGTTCACTATGGTGAGGATTCACTCATGTGTACCTGACCTCTAGGATTGGGCATTGGTTGAGCTGGGATTTTTCCCTTCTCTTGAATGCTTAGTGATTGAGTCAACTTAGTTAGTTGACTTCGAATGTCATCTAAGGTCCTATTGGTCTGGTCTTGAAATTTGTAAGCATGGTTGTTAATTACTCCTTGTGTTTGCATGAATTGTTGAAGAGATCCTCTAGGGATCTCCTATAAGGTTGATGATACATGTTATGTGTGAGAGCATGAAATGGTTGGGGTGGAGGTCAAAATGTTTGAGGTACTGAAGTGCCCTCATTTCTCCATCCAAAATTTGGGTGGTTCCTCTATCCAGGATTATAGGTATCAAAGTAGGGATTACTTATTTGGTTTGAAAAAGGCTTTATAACATTACTTGAATCAAAAGTTTGGCCATATACCACTTCCTTGAAGGCTGGAATGCTAGGACACTCAGTTGTCCTATGCTCTTTGCTCTCACACATAATGCTAGGACACTCAGTTGTCCTATGCTCTTTGCTCTCACATATAACACAACTGTTCTCTTGTTGTTCACTCATGACATGAACTTTTTTAAGCTCAAGAGACTTTACTTTCCAAGTCAATGAGGATAATCTAGTATTGAGGTCATCAGTCTCTTTCAATTGGAACTTGAATGAGAAATGGCGTTTCTAGACTCAATATGAAGTGGGAGAGAGGTCTCCCATTGCTTTGTGTTTTTAGCCAATTGATAAAAAAAAAAAAGAAGAAAAGAAGGCTTCACTTGGTTCTCTATCATAAAACTCAACATTACACATAGTTGACATTAGCTTTTTTAAATCTGTGGTAAAAGAGTCATAGAAGAAACTCACTAACCTCTACATCTCAAAACCATGGTGTAGGCATGCATTTAACAAGTTTTTGAACATTTTCCAAGCTTGGTGAAATGACTCATCTAGACTATAAGAAAAATTCATTATTTGACGTTGTAAGGCTGTCGTCCTATGAGTGGGAAAGTATTTTTTAAAAAATTTAGCTTGCATTTCCCTCCATGTACCTATAGACCTAGGACGCAGAGAGTTTAGCCAAAGCTTGGCTTTATCCTTTAGAGAGAATGGGAATAATTTAAGCCGAATAGTTTCCTCGATGCATGTTCTATCAATAAAAGTATTACATACCTCTTCAAAGTCTTTAATGTGTATGTATGGATTTTCA
>NW_011504683.1:303-1267 GCF_000495115.2 Populus euphratica | reverse complement strand
AGATAATTATAACAAGTACGAATAAAGAGGCGGTAATACCAGCCAAGTACTTTAAACAATAAATATAAGAAAAATAATCACAACAAAATAACAAAAAATAAAATAAATAAGAGGCAGTAAAACCAGTCTTATAATATAAATAATAAATATTATAAACTAATTAGAATAAACATCAAAAGAAAAATGGTTGACCCAACTAAAATCCAACAATTAGTAGTCCATTCCATAGTCCAATATCCAAAAAAGTTGGGGTCAATTTTTTTTAGACGGTAAAACTAGCCAATTGATTTATTTTTTTTATCAATTTTTTTAGGCAGTAAAACTAGCCAATTGATTTTTTATATGATTTTTTTTATTTTCTAATAATAAAATCTAAATTTGTTACCTTTGCTTGCTAGCTCCCCAACAATGGCATCAAAATTGCTTGACTGCTTTTTATGATCGGTTTGTTTTGACTCGCAAGTGCATGAGTGTGTGATACAACAATTAACTCGGAAAGATCAAGGTCATATCCATAAGATCTAAAAATTAAGCTAGGTAACCAAAAAAACTCAAGAGAAATTAAATTAACAATAACATGGTTGAAAATAATTGATGAATTTGTTTCAAATATGAAAACATGTAAATAGATTTTAAATGACAAGAAAAAGTAAGCCTCGGTCCAAATCAATTTTAATGGTGATGTATTAGTGATTCCTTCAAGATATATAAGATAACTCAACCTAAAATCAACAATGGTGATATTAGATCAGAAGATATTACAATTAATTTAAAAAGGTGAAATTAATTATTGCTTAAGAATGAATAAGGACTTTCATATTAAGACATTGAATCAACCAATCTTTATACCAAAACTAAAATTTGTACATAAAAATTCAAGATTATAACATCACCTAAATGATTTCTAAAATTTCTTTGCAATAATAAATCATTCATGATGAAAATGAGAAGATAAACATCAAAA
>NW_011504683.1:0-206 GCF_000495115.2 Populus euphratica | reverse complement strand
CACTTTAATAAACATGAAATAACTTGAATCAAACTGAAATAATAATTTTTACAAACTAAAGAATTTAAATCTACAAAGAAGAACACAACATAATTTCAGTAAAAATTTGAACACAAAAATGATGCTAACTTTGGATAGCAATTTAGACCCTCCTAGAAGCCTTTTTTGGAGATGTCTATTACAGACATTTATAGGAAATTTTGTCA
>NW_011504720.1:0-5206 GCF_000495115.2 Populus euphratica | reverse complement strand
CTGGAGGTCCAGAAGTCAACATCCATGATGGCGTAAGCTTTTCCGGGTGAGACACGTCAGATTCCGGTGAGGAGTCAGCGTTGATGAGTGTAGCAACGTTGTGGTCTCAGAGGAGGAGGGGTGTGGTCTTCCTTTGCTTGACTCCCTGTCACATGATATATTGCCTTCTGTCATTGTGAAAAGCTCCTGTTGGCACACCGAAAGCTAACTTCATAGATGGTTGACACGTGGGAGTTGATTAAATTCTAATTTATTTTTTTCTTTTGATATATAAAAAATGGAGCTAATAATTTTGCCAACTTGGATGACGTGTCTTTTTTTTCACCCTGACTGGTAAGGGTTCACATCATATCCACTATCTTAGAGTTAATTAAAATTCAGTCTAGTTTAGCAAAGCTAATTAATTAATTGTTATAGCATTAAACAATAATTAAATTGTTAGCTTTATAGGGTCTGAATGCTTTTAGAGCGGTTGTTCATAGTCATTTAATACTTCTACTTAATTATTCTTTTTGTTTTAATTTAATTTATTGCAAACCCTTAAATATGTTGTCATATAAAATAGCACTTATGTAATGTATTTAATTAATATTATTGATTTTTATTTTTAACACAATTTAGTAACGAATAAAGTTTAATAAATACACTTAAATAATACTTTGATCAAAAGTTTAATAAATACACTTAAATAATACTTAATGGATATCACAAGTGCACTCGTTATTTTTTCCCTTTAAATTATAAAATGCTACTTTTGAAACCCATTTTTTTTAGTATTTTTTTAGTTTTAATATATTGATATTAAAATATAAAAAAATATTTTAATGTATTTAAAAAAATATATTTTTAAAAACATATAAAAACAGAAATTATTACAACTCACGTAGCATAAGCATATGCCCTTGTCAAAAGCCTAAACCTCATCTATTTAAAATACATTTTCCACTTAAAGTCTTATGTTTTTGTTTTTATAAAGTACATTCTCCTGGGAAACATATAATATATTTTTAATAGATGAGGTTTAAAAACATATAAAAACATAAGACTTTAAGTGGAAAATGTATTTTAATATAATATAAAATGCTACTTTTGAAACCCATTTTTTTTAGTATTTTTTTAGTTTTAATATATTGATATTAAAATATAAAAAAATATTTTAATGTATTTAAAAAAATATATTTTTAAAAACATATAAAAACAGAAATTATTACAACTCACGTAGCGTAAGCATATGCCCTTGTCAAAAGCCTAAACCTCATCTATTAAAAATACATTTTCCACTTAAAGTCTTATGTTTCCCAGGAGAATGTACTTACTATCTGATCCACGTGTCCTATATTATATTAAAACATTACTTTGATCAATTTGTAGTATCATAGAGAGAAAAATTGATCACCAAAATAATAAAATAAAAATAAATTTGTTTGCTTATGATAGAAGCAATTTGTTCCCTTCTTTAAATATTTTTTTATTCAAAAATATATTAAAATAATATTTTTTTAATTTTAAAAAATTATTTTTAATATTAGCACATAAAAATAATGTGAAAATATCAAAAAATATTAATTTTAAAAAATTAAAAAATTTAAACTTTTTAAAAATATAAAAACAATCGAGTTTAGGTAGAGAATAAAGGTAAAAAATATATATTTGATTTTTTTTTAAATGGCAAAAGACACAAGATTTTCAAGAATCCAGCTGAAACCATCTATTTGCTGTCTTGATTTGACAAAAAAGAGCATGATTTGTTAATTACTTTGATCAGTAAAAAATATAAATTTTTTTAATTTATGATTCATTATATGATTTGTTATATAAATTAATAAATACATTTTTCTATTATGAATAGCAATAATATAGTTGATTATTGTGGATATAATAATAGACAAACGAGACTATGTTACTATTAATTTTTTTTGTTTTCATGTTAAGTTTAATTTTTTAATATATAATTTGTTATAAAATGATTTCTTCAGTGAAAATATCATAATTAATTTTTTGAAATAAAAAATAAATTTTATTTTTTCTCTTATTTATCATGGTGATGAAGAATCAATCAAATTATTACTCATGGCTGATCGAACTATAACCATTAATTTAGATAGAAAGTTTGAATTTTAATTTCTTGGATTTTGAAATCAATATTTAGGGTTATTTATTAATCTTCTTCTGATATAAATTATATAAACCGATTAAAAAACACATATTATCATGAAAAAAAAAATCCAAGTTTTCAACCTCAATCAATTTCCAATGTTGAAAACACGTACAAGCCAGCATCTTTAGAATTGTTTTTTCCAGTTGCCTCGTCGGATTTCCACTACAAAAAAAAAAAGAAAAAAAAAAAGAAGAACAACAATGGGAATAATATCACGACCGCCCTTTTCAACTCCCTACCGTCACCCGTCAAATAAAAGGCATTCATTTTCAAGCCCACGAGTCATCATGGTACTGGTTGTTTGACAATTAACAATTAAATCACAGGCCGCCTCTAATGATTTTCTTTTCTTAATAATTATTATTAATTCTAATATTTTTTCAAAACGGGCAAGCTAAGAAAGGCTAGGACTGCCTAGGTAATTGAATCTGAAATATTAAACAACAAATTATTAAAAAAGTCATTGAAGAAGACAACCTAACAAAGACATAGGCATGAGCCCTACACGTCGGACAAAACGTTGCTTTAATTTCAAGGATGCTCCGGTGACAAAGCAAAGTGACTTATGCATGGAATATGACCAGGAGACGGTGCATTGTGGCCTGAGAAAAAAAGAGGCTACACAACAAATTATCGAAAAGCTTATGGTGGTAATGGGACATTGTATATTATTTTTTTATTTTATTTTTAAATAGTTAAAAGGTTAAAAAATTATTTTAATATAAAAATATTTTTAAAAATAACTATTATAATAATATCAAGCAGGCTGAAGCACATGAAGGGTTTCTTTTAGCACGTGAGTTCATCGCCAACTAGCGCCACACTTGAGCTTGCCATTAACGTTAAGAAAAGAAAAGAAAACGCTTGTGGCAGTGTATCTTTAATTAGGTAGCTTCTTCCTATCCACATGAAGATTTTATTTTGGATTTGAGATATTTTCATTAATTTATATATAATAACATGTCTAAATTATGTTTTATAAAAATTTAATTTTTATTTAAATTTAATTTTTTAAAATATTTTTATATTATTTTCATATCATGATATTAGAAAGTTTATTGAATTTGATATTACAAGAATCAACCAAAAAAATCTTGCACAACAATAAATCTTAAGATTTACCTAAAGCAATTAAAAATTTGAATTATTTATTTTGTAAATGATATAATTTATTTGTTGTATTATTATCACTTACCATTTATTCTGTATCAATATAGACGTGGGCCCTGCAAATAATTTGTAAAAATAATTTGCTATATAATTAATAGATTCAATCAAGTTAAATAAGTTAATTTTATTTTAATTAAATAATAAATAATAAATAATGATAAGAGATGTATCAAGTTTTGTTTTTAAAAAAGATCATAATAACCAAGGGAAAAATAATTTTTTAAAATAGAACAAACAATATACTTCAATTCTCAATTCAATAAATATGAAAATGAGTAAAAAACATAAAATAATTAATCCTAGTTAGTATGAAAAACTTGTAATCCTGCTAATCAAAGCCAAGCCAACCTAAATTATTTCATGAAACCTACGGTCCAGGTTGTGAAATCGGGATAACCTAATAAAAAAAATAAAAAAAAATCATAATGCTTATTTTTTATAAAAAATATCAATTTGTGTTAACTTTTAAAACTCATGACCTACTTCGTTGGACCCAAAGCACCCTCTCTCTCTCTATATATATATATATATATAATTCATGAAATTCAATTCACAATCAATCAAATATTTAAGGATGAAATGAGAAAAAAAAATCAATTATACAAAAGAACTTCAAATTGAAAAAATAAGAATTAAAATTGAAACATAGGATAAGTTTTATTTTTGTTTGAAGGGTAAAATTAAAAAGAAAAATCAATTTAATAAAAATACTAAAGAAATAACAATCAAAAGAATAAGTACCAAATTATAACAAAAATATCAAAAATTAAAATTGAATGATGAAATTAAAAACAAATTAAAATAAAAAAAAAATTAAAAAAAAATTGATGTGAGAATATCAATATATCAAAGGACAACACTAAGATTTTCCAAGGCCAATATAAAAATCAAGGGAGGAGAGAGAGAGAAAAGGAAGGGAAATAAAGTGTCGCTAGTGAAAAACCATGTTACCACCGATCACTCGCGCAAGTGTCCTAAAACAAAGAGGGTCTTGTGATGTTTCTAATGACATGATAAAAGAGGATTTTTGGTTGTTAAGAGACACTACATGCTAGCTATATTTTTATATATTTATTCAAATACTAAATTGTGTTTCAACTGACCTGATAATAATGAAAAAACCGTTGTAAAAATACAAAAGCACTCTTGAATGCTTGTTTTTTTTCTCTCCTTTAAAATGCATTTTAGTTGTTTCAACGTGCTTTTTAAATGGGAAAAGAATGATTTATCCCTAATAAATTTAATAATAATTAATATATACTGTGAAAAGATTTTAATGCCTTAATAACCAATTCAATATCTTTAGGTGTGAAGGATAAAGGTGTTATTATATTATTCTAGTGAATGATGCAAACGAGTTTATGTTTATAATGATTTTTCAATGCTAATTAGAATTTTTTTAATCTTTTATAATATATAAATAATTATAATATGTTTATAATTATTAAAAAAACTTAAAAGAATTAGTGCTTTTATAACCATAGCATGTTAAAAACACTATAAATTATAATAATAATAATTTGTTTTGTTTTCAATTACTTGATTTTTTTTTATTTGATCCTTTCCATCTTAAGTTGACGTGACATTGAGCTTAACAAAATAAAACAAATAAAATAAAATTTTATTGATGGAAAAATAATTTAGTCTTTAGCTATAAGATTTAAAATTAAAGCAAATTTTTATATGTAAATGAAATTGAAAAAAAAAACCTTTTTCACTATTTATAGTGCTTGCTAGTCGGGTTGATTTTTTTTTTATATAACTTAAAAAAACAATTACTAATTATTACAGTGTATAAGGCTGGTCCTCCCTCTCCCTCTTCGTCTCATGTTTTTCTTTTCTTTTATATTTTCTTAATTTTTCTCAAGTGATGTAAAC
>NW_011504793.1:0-5021 GCF_000495115.2 Populus euphratica | reverse complement strand
ATGTATTATGTGAGGGTTGGCAAACGCACTCATAAGAATTCAAATAAGGCTAGAAAGCATATTATTTGATACATAAAGGCTAAAAAGGGCACTAAAAAAACCAAAGGGATAGGGCTTGAAAGTGCACTATTTGATGAATAAGGGCTTGGAAGTGCACTTGAAAGGAAAAAGATATGGTCTGAAGACACATTATATGATGTATGAGGGCCTGAAAGTGCACTAGAAAGAAAAGAGATATGACTTGAAAGCACATTATTTGATGGATGAAGGCCTGAAAGTGTATTCAGAAGGAAAGAGATAGGGCTAGAAGCATAAGTGCTTAAAGGTTCACTCGAAAGGAAAAAGATAGGGTCTGAAGGTGTATTATCTGAATGATAAGGGCTCAAAGACACACTCAAGATGGTGCGGTTGGAAAACACACTACCTAGAAGACAAGGGCTCAAAAATGCACTAAAAAAAAATAAGGCTAGAAAGTGCATTATCTAAAAGATGAGGGCTCAAAGGCATGCTCAAAAGAAGAAGAGATAGGGCTAGAAAACACACTATCTAAGAGAGGAGGGCCTGGAAACGCACTTGAAAGAAAATAGATAGGGCTTGAAAGTGCATTATTTGATAGACAAGGTTGGAAAAATGCACTTAGAAAGAAAATAGATAAGGCTTGAAAACGCACTATCAAAGGGACGAAGGCTCAAAGACGCACTTAAAGGGAAAGAAGATATGGCTAGAAAGTGCACTATCATTCAAAGAAAAAAGAGATAGTATTTGTAAAGAAAAGGATAATATTTATGAAAAACTAAAAATTTTTCTAAAGTGGTATAGTTGTATCAACCAACCTGCTTGATGGTAAAATTTAATTTTTTTTTAAATGATCAAATTGTTATGAGTGACTTGCTCAGGTGAAGAATACAAATGTTTTTTTTTTGTCTCTAAATGGTTCCATTTTAATGGATGAACTACCTAGGTGAAAAATTTAAAGATTTTTAAAGTGGTCTCATTGTAATGGAAGACTTGTCCAGGTGAAAAATATAAATATTTTTCAAAATGGTCTTATTGTAATGGACAACTTGTCCAGATAAAAAATACAACTTAACTGATAGAAGGATTTAGCTAGAGATGTTTTAATTGCATGGTTGAGTTTAAAACTTCTTGATGATAGAGCAAGACTTCTTGATTACAAGGTTGATTTCCTAATGACAAGGTTGAATGAAGATTTCCTTTTTTGATTTTTCCATGCCAAACTTCTTGTTATCTGTTAGGAGCTTTAATGGGCTTAGAACCTTGATTGTTATTTCGAGATCAACTCTTAAATTTGAAATATTATATCTTGTTTTTTTGATTTTTAAAAATAGAAATTTACCTTATGTAAACTTAAAGTAATTATGTTTTGAATTCTTGCAATTTCCAAAGGTTTTAATAATTTTTTTAGGAAAAAAATGATTTGGTCCAGTGAAAGTATATAATGAGGTGACATTTTGTTTTTGTTAGTTTTAGAATATAAGGCTTAAGTAAAAACTTCAGATTTTGTTGAGAGAAAATTGTCTCATTTTATAACTCTTATTTTTTTAGCATGAATAATAGTAAGTAGCTTTGTTTGTGATGCTATGATCCTTGTGGAAAAGTTCTTTTGAATTCTAAGAACACCATTTATTGGTTTAGTTGCTTGCTTGCTTGTTTAATTAGTTTTTTTTTTTTAAAGGTATGTAATAAGGCTATGGATTTCGACAATGAAAGAAAATGATTTGTAGGCTCAAAGAGTGTTTTAAGGTTTTAAAGACTTAAGATCATTATCATTATGTCTTTCTTTTCTTTTATCTTGCTTCTTTAATTTGCCCCTTTTTATTGCTTTGGTAGGCCGTCCTTATTGTTTTTTACCTTAACTTAGTTTTTTTTTTCATTTGAGTATGCTCCCCAACATTCGGATTTCTCGAGCTCTTTGGCCTTTTTGTGACTTCTTCATTTTTTTAATCTTTAAACTTATGCTTGACCTTTAGTACGGGGTGTGATCCTAGTTAGGATTGATATTTGACTTTGAAATTTCTATTTGCCCCTAGTATAGGGTGTGATCTTGATCAAGATTTATATAAAGAAAAACTTAGTCATGTTCAAATAAGGATGACATAGGATACATTTTAGAATGTGAAGGAATAACAAAGATGACATTTCATCATTTCAAGCACAAAAGGTTAGAATCAAAACATTTTATCTTCATTCAGTGTAATTGTCTGGAACTATTGCATTAAAACTCATGTTTTTATTAATCAATAACTACCAAATTGAACTACAAATTATTATGCATACAACTAAAATATTGCCCAAGAGATATGGGGTGTAAGCTTTTTATGGATTTTTTTTTAAAATTTTTGTGTCTTGGTTGAAAAATTATTTAGTCACCTTAAAATAAGATTTGCTTGAATGATTCGTTTGTCATCTTAAAAAAAATATCTAAACACTATTTTAAGCAAACATCAAATTATTTCAAAAATCTAAAAGCAAGCTTAATTTTTAATGATTTTTGATAAAAAAAAAAGGTTTTTAACAAAATTGATGTGGCCAAAATGCTTTGAATAGAGCCATGAAGTCAATTATGAAAGTTAATTTTATGAGTTTAAAAAAGGTAGAGATTGCATCTTAACATCTTGCATAAGACACCTTAGGGTTCGATTATTTTTGCCATGATATTTATCTAATCATTGACAATGATATAATGCCAAGATATTACTTTCATAAAAATATTCTTTGATTTTAAAACAACAAAGAGGCTAAAAAGACATGTTTCGTTAAAATAGACGATGCAATCCCTAAATTAAAATGCAAAATAGTAAATTTAGGCACATATTGCACTTTTTATTGGGTCAAATTCTCTAACAACATTTGTGTTTATTAGTGTTTGCTAACCACTTATTGTGCTCATGATGATCTAGTGACAATGTGGTAGATTGCATTATCCTTCACAAGCTCAACTTCTCATTTGCTTCCTAACTTCTATACTTGATATCTGAAATTCCTGCAGCCTTTGATTGAATGTCAAGGATCCCATTATGATGTTCACACTTTTCATTTGAATTCTACCACCTTTGAGTGGTAAAATATATGTCAATCTTTTTAAACATTACTACCAAAGATCTAATCCAACTAGATTCCTAATTTGAGAGCCATTTCCCAACTCAGACTCCATTATGACTTTAGAGTTTACAATTCCTACTTTGATAGCTGGTTCAGTTATTTCAGCCATAAAAACTAGGTTAGTAAAATGCTGGGTTGCACTTCCAATCATAAATTCAAAGTAAGGTGTCTTAAGTAAGCTGGCTATCTCTATTCATGGTAATGAGAGACCTACCAAACTTCCTCTAGGTGTATTCCCAAATAAATCCCCTATCACCTATTTTCATATTTTGCAGGCTAGATTTATCTGGATTAACATCCATGTTGTACCTATAATGCTTGAAGAAAGCATTTATGAGGTCTTTTCACTTCTGAATTTTCATATTGTCTAGCTTCATGTACCAACCTAAAGTTCTCTCACTCAAAAAAATGCATCAATAATTTTTCATCATGCATTACTTCTATCATCTTGTTACAATAAGACATGAGGTGAGTTGTAGGACACTAAATTCAAATGTACTTTATCAACATGAGCATACAAAACTGCTTTGGTACAACCACATTCATGATTAGACATATCTTAACAGCTTGAACAAAATCATTCAAGTCCACTCTTTTGATAGCCCTTATTTTGGCTTCCAATGTTGTTATTTTATCATGATTAATGTCCTTAGAGGATCTTGTCTTGTGAGACTCATTGATCAATACATCCACAATTATTGAGGCAAGTGCATATATTGTTGATGGTGCAAATGATGTATTACACTAGGATTCTTAACTTTTTCCACCCATCCCTTTTTCAGGTTATATTGTTGTAAAAATCATGAGCTGATTGGATGGGCCTTCACTAGAGAGGTGTTTAAGAAAAAGTCACAAGCTGATTGGATGAACCTTATCTAGAGATGTTCATGAGCATTTGCTCAAGTAAGTTAGTGATCTAAGTTATGTTAACCTTCAGGGAATCCAACTCCTATTAGAAGTGGGCATCGTGGTGGACGTGGGAATCCAGCTCCTATTAGAAGTGGGCATCGTGGTGGACTTGTTCATGTTTCTTTGTCGGAGTCAGGTGCTGTAAACTTTGTGGATTTAAGCTTTTTGAGGACCTATATTTAAACCTAGTGCATGTATGTACATAACTCAAAATGTATATATGTGTATAGATACAAATGTATGTACATGCACATCAGGTATGGATTAACCTGTTTAAAGAGTTAATCTATGACTTCCTTATTAAACATTTAAATGTTAAAATTAAAAAGAGTAGATTTACTTATAAAAAATGATAAAATTAATCCACAATAAATTGAAGAACGAATGTTGTGACCACGTACAAAAGTATAAAAAATATAAATACTTGTGTTGAGAAGAGGAAGATATTTTTAAAGGGGTGAGTGGTTGTTTGCAGTTTGGGAGGGGAGAGTTGGGATGAGGAAGAAAAAGGAGAAATAGAGGAGGAAAGAGTTAGCAAAGTGTGGATATATTGGCTTTTACCAATTGAATCATCGATGCACACATCCTGTCGGTATACCCAGCGGTAATTCTGAAGATGAATGGGCCACGTCACTATACAAAGGTCTCAGTTTGAATCCTTCGGTCATTCCATTGGTCAAATCATCTAAAAACATTCCATGCCATCACATTGTTTCTTTTTAGTTTTTCAAAATGCTATATATTCCATCGATAATTCGATCGGTATATACCAACTCAATTACCGACAAAATCTATGTTGTCGATAATTATTATCGATAGCAAATGTCTGTCAGTATAGACCGATAAAATTAGAGATGAAATTATATCCTTTAGTAAAAATTATCGACAAAAAAAATTTCATCCGTAATTTCATTGGTTTTCGTCAATTTTCTGGTAGTGTCTATTATTTAAGATATTTTATGTTTGTATATTGTCCTAATTACTAGCTT
>NW_011504740.1:0-5157 GCF_000495115.2 Populus euphratica | reverse complement strand
ATCAGATTAAAGCTTTTCCCTTTTTCATTAAAAGATAAAGCTAAAACATGGCTACGAAATTTAAGACCAGGATCCATTCGTGCTTGAGATGAAATGCAACAACAATTTTTGAAGAAGTTTTTCCCGTCTCACAGAACAAACTCTTTCAAGAGACAAATCACCACTTTCACTCAAAAACCAGGAGAAACATTTTACCAATGTTGGGATAGGTATCGAGACTTGCTTAGTACTTGCCCTCATCATGGTTTTGAAACATGGAGATTGGTTTCACATTTTTATGAAGGGTTAACCCCTCATCATGGTTTTGAAACATGGAGATTGGTTTCACATTTCTATGAAGGGTTAACACCTAGAGATAGGCAAATGGTTGAATTGATGTGCAATGGAACTTTTGAAGATAAAGACCCTGATGAAGCAATGGAGTACTTGGACTTGTTAGCTGAAAATGCTCAAAATTGGGACACCGCGGGTACTTATGAGGCACGGAGTAAAACTCAACCTCATACATCTAGTGGAGGTATGTACAACCTTAGGGAAGATCATGACCTTTAAGCCAAGTTTGCATCTTTAGCTAGAAAAGTCGAGGCACTAGAATTGAAAAAGAGTGGTCAATTAAAATCCGTTGAAAACATTGTGTGTCAAATCTGTGAAACAAATGAACACTCAACCAATGATTGTCCAACCTTGCCTTCTTTTAAGGAATGTCTCCATGAACAAGCTCATGCTTTAAACAGTTTTCAAAGGGCCAACCACAACCCATACTCCCAAACATACAACCCTGGTTGGAGAAATCATCCAAATTTCAGTTGGAAGAGTGAGAACAACAATGCACAAACTTCACAACCACAGTTTCAAGCACACTATAATTTCCAAAATTATCATGGATATGCACCTCCTTATGCTCCACCTCCTACAAGAAATTTTGAGGAAACTTTGTATGCATTCATTGAAAAGCAAGAGATAATCAACAATCAACTTGCTCAAAGCATAACAGATTTTAAAGATACTCTTGCAAAATTCACATCTGCTCTCAATTTTCAAGAGCAAGGTAAGTTTCCATCTAAACCACAGCAAAATCTCAAGGAGCAATACAATGCAAATGCAAGTAGTTATGGAAGTCAACACATGGATCAAGTCAAATCAGTCATCACGTTTTGTAGTGGAAAGGTTATTCAAAAACCAATTCTTGAACCTTGTGAGAAAGATGATGAGTCAACCTCTAAGGGTAAGGAAGGGGTTGAATCTGAAAATAGCAAAGAAATGACTGATTCTCCGCCAGCACTTTCATTTTCTCATGCCATGACCAATCAGGAAGAAATCGATGATGAAAAAGGCACCGACAATGTTGATGCGGATCTTTTATCAAAAGTGACAACAGATTCGACACCCGACATCACACCAATCGATGATTACTTTCCTGATAAATCTCTACTTTCTCTTAGTTCAATGCCTTGGTTTGCTAAAAATATCAATTTTCTTACTTCAGGATTTTTGCCAGCTCACTGGAGTATTGAAGACAAAAGAAAATTTTTGAGCAACGAGCAAAATTTTTGTTGGGATGACCCTTACTTATTCAATTATTGTCCTGATCAAATATTTCAAAAATGCATTTTCGACAATGAGGTAAGTAATTTCATTAAATTTTGTCACTCTAAGGCATGTGGGGATCATTTCTCATCAAAAAAGAGGATTGTAGAAATCTTACAAAGCGGATTTTCCTGGCTCACCATATTCAAGGAGTCACATGCATTTTGCAAAAATTGTGAAAATTATCAAAAGGTGGGATTTATTTCAAAACACAGAGAGTCTTTAGATAATCTTCTATTGACTCTTAAGTCTCATCATAGTCAAGATAAGCATCGTGCAATTCATAACTTAGGAACCCATTTTCATAAAGAACATGCTTGGCATAGTCTTGGGAATCTGACTAAAAAAAGACCCTGTTTGCCAGTTTTTAAGAAAACTGGATGGGAAGCCTATCCCCGACCCATAGAGGGCGTTTAAGTCGTTCTTGGACGTAAAACCAAGGGAAGATGTGAGCCACAATCACAACTGCAATTTGAGTCTTAGCTTGTAAAAATTTGTGTATTTTCTTTTTATTAATAACATAATAATTGTGTTTTGTTATTTCTTATTTTTGTTTTAGTGTGTTTCAGGTTTTGTCAGTGTTCGTTATTTCAGGTGATATCTTCTATACTCTATCTTTCTACCTTAGAACATTGAGGACAATGTCTCGTTTTGGTTGGGGGGAGAGGGTAGTAGTTGATAAAAAAAAAAAATTATTTTTCATTTCATAAAGCATGTGCATAATTGTTGTTACTAGGATGGCAGAGTAAAGGAGTTCTTTTGTTAAAGTGACTCTTGAGACGCATCTTAGTAACCATTCTTAACAAGGTCTATTATAATACTTCCTGAAATATTCAAGTTTGCAAACTCTCGTATTGTTACCACTTAATTCTGCTCATATACTTATTTAATATGTATTTTTAAACCTTAATTTACACACACACACTTTAACATATGATTGTGGGTTGCATATTGGATTATTACATTATTTATGTTCTTTTGTTAAAGGTAACAACTAAGGGAAAGGGATTGTATATAATTAAAAAAAAATGAAAAAAAAAGGAAAAAAGAAAAAAAAAGAAAAAAAAGGAGAAAAAAAAAAGATGATAATAAAAATATAGATAAGTTTGGTTTCGTAGCCTCCCTAACCTAAGCAATTAAGCCCGAAGGGGTGTTTTAACACCTAATACCCTAAAGTCAACTGACTTGGGAGTTATTGGCCCAACGCTTGTTACATGGGTTGAGGAGAAAAGCTTAAGGGAATCAAACATTGCACTATCTACATATCAGTATCTGCGACCCGAGTTACTAAGCTCGTTGGGGTGTCTTAACACCTAATGCCCTAAGACCAACTGGTCTGGGAGTCATTAGCTGAAAGCTCATTACATGGGTTAAAGATGCATGATGTTTTTAAATTATATGTATATTTTTTTAAAAAAAAAAGACAAAAAAAAAAAGATAAAAATAATAATCCCAACCCAAGGAAGTTAACCTTAAACATTAGAACAAAAATTTTGTTTTCTTCCAAGAAAAGCCCCATAATTATGTGTTAATACATTGAGCACAAAAGAAAGGTTTATTAATATCTTGTTAAGTGGTATTGAGCAGATATATAAATTTAATGAGAGTTTGTTTATCTGGATGGATTAATGGAAGTTAAATGATGAATACCTTGCTTTGTGAAATTTGCAAATTTTTTTTCTATTTTAACGCTTTGATTACTAGGGACTAGTAATAAGCTGGTTGGGGGGTGTGATTAGTACTTAAAAGTGCATTTTTATCATGGTTTTATATCATCATTTTGCACTTGAAGTATCAATAACTCTTTAACCAAAGCATGTTTTATAATAATATATCTAATAATATAAGATACCTTTAATTTGTGGTAAATGTCTATTTTTAATGCAGGTCTATCACATAAATGAAAGGATTGATTGATGACTTGAAGAACTTAAATTGCAAGGATAAAGAGATGGCCAAACTTAGAAAAGAGATGTCGGTGCAATCCAAACCGGAACACTGTTCGGTAATTGGGTCATATCTGGAGCTACAGATCTCAGATTTAGGTCCAATTTATATGGATGGAAAGGTAAGACATAGCCCTACAACTTTCATATGGAGCCCAAGATCTAAAAAGGCCATTATCAAGTCCAAATTGTAGCAACAACAAAGAAGCCCGAATCTGTCTTCCAGCCCGAGCACTGTTCGGTATTTTGGCCATATCTGGAGTTCTAGAAGTCCAAATGAGCTGAATTTTTTACACAAGAAAGCTGAGACAATTGCCTACAACTTTCATGTTTGCAACTGGCTCCAATTTTGACGTTATCAATGACGTTTTGGGCAGACAAGAGAAGATAAGGATTGTCACCAAGTCAAAAGTTGGCCACCCACTTATCAATTAGTCATCAAATCAATAGTTCTCAATTTTGGCCTATAAAAGGAGGCATTTGCCATGCATTTAGGCATCTTGGTTTCCAGATCAAGATCATGCTCTTCCTTTCTCTCTTTGTATTTTTTATGCTTTGTTTTCATTAATATTAAGTTTATGCCTTTCATTTTCTTTCCTTTACTTAGTTAACTTTTATGTTCTTATTTTGTTTATCTATTTTTCTTTCTTTCATTATGTCTAGCTAAGTTAATTATGTCAAGGTGAAAAGGTTACACTAATGGTGTGAGAATAAGTATAATGTAAACTTAATATGGACTTTAATGTTTGATACTAACATGTTTTATATTTGTTATCTTGTTCACTCTTTAATACTTTGCTTGTTAAATGACTAATCTTGATTTATGTTGTATAACACTTGGTACAACAAATGCTTGGCACTTTCATAGCCCATAATGTATGGTATAACCGACACCTGAGCTATGAAAGGAACTTGATTTGTTGTTAACATAAGTTATAATCATGAATGCTTGACGAGATTTATAAGTATTAGCATTAATTGAATAAGATGACTAATGTAATCATGTTAACAATATATAATATGATTGGAACCTCCTTTGTGTGTGGTTTCCAATTCAATAATAAGAGTTTATACTATACTTGTTTGATATACCATTAGTGGAACCTCTAACCTTGACATTTGTTATTATTATTGCTTAATCCTTACATTAATATTTCATCTCTAAGTTCTCATCATCATCATCATCTTCTTCTTCTCTTTCTTTATTATTATTATTATTATTATTATTATTATTACTACTACTACTATTATTATTATTATTATTATTATTATTATTATTATTATTATTATTATTGTTATTGTTATTATTATTATTGTTGTTGTTGTTATTGTTATTGTTATTGTTGTTGTATTATTGTTATTTATAATTTGTACAAATAACCTCCCTGTGGTTCGACCCCGGTCTTGCCGGGTTATTTATTACTTCGACACTCCTGCACTTGGGAGAAGACATCAACCTTTTAGTCGTGTCAAAGTACAATAAAAAAAATAGAACAAAAAAAAATGAAGAAATTTGGGTCCAGCTTGCATAGTTTTTAGACACAGTTTAATAAAAAATTTAGATTTTAAGTTTTGATTAAGTTATTGAGTTGTTAAAATTATTTAAAAAAATTAAAATAATATT
>NW_011504673.1:0-5344 GCF_000495115.2 Populus euphratica | reverse complement strand
AAAGTTTTTGGCGCCGTTGCCGGGGAGGTAAGTTCTTGTATAAATTATAATATTTATTTTCTTTTCTTTTTTCACTTTTCACTTTTCTTGTATATAACTTTGTTTCCTTTCTCTTGTTTCTTCTTTTATTTTCTTCTTCCTTTTATTTTATTCCTACACGTGCATGAGAGTGTGGTCATGTACATCAAGTGGTAGACTTTGTAGGGTATCCTCATCATTTTCAGAAAATATGGCTGAAGAAGATAATCAATCACTTCATAATGAAAATAATGAGAATAATCGTACTAGAACACTTAGAGACCACATGAATCCCACAAGAACAAGTGCACCATCATGCATAGTTTTTCCTCCCGATGCATCTCATTTTAATTTTAAACCAGGTATTATTCAACTTTTACCTTCTTTTCATGGTTTAGAATTGGAAAATCCATACTTGCATTTAAGGGAATTTGAGGAGGTGTGCAACACATATAATAATTTAAATTGTAGCATGAACACCATCAGATTAAAGCTTTTTCCTTTTTTATTAAAAGATAAAGCTAAAACATGGCTACAAAATTTAAGACCAGGATCCATTCGTGCTTGGGATGAAATGCAACAACAGTTTTTAAAGAAGTTTTTCCCATCTCATAGAACAAACTCTTTCAAGAGACAAATCACCACTTTCACTCAAAAACCAGGAGAAACATTTTACAAATGTTGGGATAGGTATCGAGACTTGCTTAGTACTTGCCCTCATCATGGTTTTGAAACATGGAGATTGGTTTCACATTTCTATGAAGGGTTAACACCTAAAGATAGGCAAATGGTTGAATTGATGTGCAATGGAACTTTTGAAGATAAAGACCCTGATGAAGCAATGGAGTACTTAGACTTGTTAGCTGAAAATGCTCAAAATTGGGACACCGCGGGTACTTATGAGGCACCGAGTAAAACTCAACCTCATACATCTAGTAGAGGTATGTACAACCTTAGGGAAGATCATGACCTTCAAGCCAAGTTTGCATCTTTAGCTAGAAAAGTCGAGGCACTAGAATTGAAAAGGAGTGGTCAATTAAAATCTGTTGAAAATATTGTGTGTCAAATCTGTGAAACAAATGAACACTCAACCAGTAACTATCCAACCTTGCCTTCTTTTAAAGAATGTCTCCATGAACAAGCCCATGTTTTAAACAGTTTTCAAAGGGCCAACCATAACCCATACTCCCAAACATACAACCCTGGTTGGAGGAATCACCCAAATTTCAGTTGGAAGAGTGAGAACAACAATGCACAAACTTCACAACCACCGTTTCAAGCACACCATAATTTCCAAAATTCTCATGGATATGCACCTCCTTATGCTCCACCTCCTAGAAGAAATCTTGAGGAAACACTGCATGCATTCATTGAAAAGCAAGAGACAATCAATACTCAACTTGCTCAAAACATGACAGATTTTAAAGATACTCTTGCTAAATTAACATCTGCTCTCAGTTTCCAAGAGAAAGGTAAGTTTCCATCTCAAACACAACAAAATCCTAAAGGGCAATACAATGCAAATGCAAGTAGTTCCGGAAGCCAACACATGGATCAAGTCAAATCAGTCACTACTCTGCGCAGTGGTAAGGTTATTGAAAAACCCTCTCTTGAACCTTATGAGAAAGATGATGAGTCAATCTCTAAGGGTAAGGAAGGGGATGAATCTGAAAATTGTAAAGAAACAACTGATTCACCACCAGCACTTCCATTTCCTCAAGCCATGACCAAACAAAGGAAAGTCAATCACAATTCTGAAATTTATGAAATTTTCAAACAGGTAAGGATCAATATACCTTTGCTGGATGCAATTAAACAGGTTCCTTCCTATGCTAAATTTTTGAAAGATCTCTGCACTGTGAAGAGGAAACTGAATGTGAAAAAGAAAGCCTTTCTAGCGGAACAAGTAAGTGCCATTCTTCAAAACAATAATGCTTTGAAATATAAAGACCCTGGTTGTCCTACAATTTCCTGCTTTATTGGAGAGCATAAAATTGAAAGAGCCTTACTTGATCTTGGTGCTAGTGTGAATTTATTTCCATATTCAGTTTTTCAGAGTCTCAATCTAGGTGAGTTAAAACCAACTTCTATAACTCTTTTACTTGCCGATAGATCTGTAAAAATGCCTAGAGGAATAATTGAAGACGTGTTTGTACAAGTCGATAAATTCATTTATCCTGTGGATTTTATTGTCTTGGACACAGAACCTGTTGAAGCATGTAATTCATTTCCTGTTATTTTAGGACGTCCATTTCTTGCAACCTCTAACGCATTGATTAATTGTAGGAATGGACTGATGAAGCTATCATTTGGAAACATGACATTGGAGATGAATATTTTCAACATTTGCAAGCAACCTGGAGATGATAATGATTTACAAGAAGTAGATCATATTGAGGAATTAGTTTATGATCAACTTGAATCTACTTTAAGTAAAAATGAGTTGGATGAATCTGAAGATTTGCAAATGATTTATTCTGAGGAAGAAATCACGGATAACAAAAGCACCGAAAATGTTGATGCGAATCTTTTGTCAATAGTGACAACAGATTCGACATCTGACATCACACCAATCAATGATTACTTTCCTAACGAATCCTTACTTTCTTTTAATCCAATGCCTTGGTATGATAAAAATATCAATTTTCTTGCTTTAGGAGATTTGCCAGCTGATTGGAGTACCCAAGACAAAGAAAAGTTTTTGAACGAAGTGAAGAATTTTTATTGGGATGACCCTTACTTATTCAATTATTGTCCTGATCAAATATTTCAAAAATGCATTCTCGACAATGAGGTAAGTAATTTCATTAAATTTTGTTACTCTAAGGCATATGGGGATCATTTCTCATCAAAAAAGAGGATTGTAGAAATCTTACAAAGTGAATTTTACTGGCCCATCATATTCAAGGAGTCAAATGCATTCTGCAAAAACTGTGAAAATTGTCAGAAGGTGGGATTTATTTCAAAACACAGAGAGTCTTTAGATAATCTTCTATTGACTCTTAAGTCTCATCATAGTCAAGATAAGCATCGTGCAATTCATAACTTAGGAACCCATTTTCATAAAGAACATGCTTGGCATAGTCTTGGGAATCTGACTAAAAAAAGACCCTGTTTGCCAGTTTTTAAGAAAACTGGATGGGAAGCCTATCCCCGACCCATAGAGGGCGTTTAAGCCGTTCTTGGACGTAAAACCAAGGGAAGATGTGAGCCACAATCACAACTACCTGTACATAAACATGTTTTTTTTTCAAAAATAAATAAATAAATAAATAAAAAGAGAGAGAGAGAGTGTGAGACTCCAGCTGGCCTACATATAGATGTTATGATTGCCTTTCTAATTTCTCATCTATAAAACCCTCTTTTCCTTCCTTTCATTTCTACTCAACCCATACATTCAACAAATACAGAAGTGTGTAGAAATGGCAAGTTCCTCAAGTTCCTCAAGTCATCAAATAAGAAATATTTGTGTTTTCGGTGGATCTAGTCCTGGGAAAGAAAAGGAGTTTTTAGAATCAGCAAATCATCTTGGTCAGGTGCTAGCTGAGAGAAAGATTCATTTAGTGTATGGGGGAGGCAGTCTTGGGTTAATGGAAGGTGTGTCAATAGCTGCATTTTTAGGAGGTAGTCAAGTTTTAGGAATCGTCCCTGAAGCTTTGGCACAAGGGGACATCATTGGAAAAATAATTGGAGAGGAACTTCAGGTCTCCACAATGTCGGCTCGAATGAATGCAATGTTTAACCATGCTGATGCTTTCATTGCTTTACTAAGTGGTCTAGGCACATTGGAAGAGATCTTTCATATTTCCTCTTGGGCTCAATTGCACATTCACCATAAACCCATTGGTTTGTTAAATGTTAATGGTTATTATGATAAGTTGTTGTCTTTTCTTGATCATGCTGTGGAACAGGAATTTCTAACATCTTCTGCACGACAAATCATAATCTCTGCTACTACTGCTGAACAATTGATTGACCAACTACAATCTTTCATTCCTGTGATTGATCCTTCCATGAGTCGCATAAATTGGTCATCTACGGGAAGCCGTAAAAAGCTTAGATTGGATTTGAGCCTTCATTTGTGAATTTTTGTGTCTTTTGGTTTTATTATTTCTTATTTTTGTTTCAGTGTGTTTCAGGTTTTGTTAGTGTTCGTTATTTCAGGTGATATCTTCTATACTCTATCTTTCTACCTTAGAACATTGAGGACAATGTCTCGTTTTGGTTGGGGGGAGAGGGTAGTAGTTGATAAAAAAAAATTGTTTTTCATTTCATAAAGCATATGCATAATTGTTGTTACTAGGATGACAGAGTAAAGGAGTTCTTTTGTTAAAGTGACTCTTGAGACGCATCTTAGTAACCATTCTTAACAAGGTCTATTATAATACTTCCTGAAATATTCAGGTTTACAAACTCTCGTATTATTACCGCTTAATTCTGCTCATATACTTATTTAACATGTATTCTTAAACCTTAATTTACACACACACACTTTAACATATGATTGTGGGTTGCATATTGGATTATTACATTATTTATGTTCTTTTGTTAAAGGTAACAACTAAGGAAAAGGGATTGTATATAATTAAAAAAACAAAAACATGAAAAAAAAAAGAAAAAAAATGATGATAATAAAAATGTAGATAAGTTTGGTTTCGTAGCCTCCCTAACCTAAGCAATTAAGCCCGAAGGGGTGTTTTAACACCTAATACCCTAAAGTCAACTGACTTGGGAGCTATTGGCCCAACGCTTGTTACATGGGTTGAGGAGAAAAGCTTAAGGGAATCAAACATTGCACTATCTACATATCAGTATCTGCGACCCGTGAAACAGCACACCGAAGTTACTGTTTTGGCTCTTTTGAGCATAAAAGTGCATGTTTTAACAATTTCGGGAGCCTATTTGTAATCCAAAGACGTCCTAATGGCTGATATTCCAAAAGAAAGATTAGCAGGAAATGCTAGTATACCTCCACAATATATCCCAATATCGAGTACCAAATTTGAGGTGGAGAAGTTTGATGGGAAGGGTAATTTTGGCATGTGGAAATGTGAAGTCATGGATATGCTTGTCCAAATGAATTTGGATTTTAATCTAGAAGATAAACCAAAGGATTTAAAATAGTAATCCCAACCTAAGGAAGTTAACCTTAAACATTAGAACAAAAATTTTGTTTTCTTCCAAAAAAAGCCCCATAATTATGTGTTGATACATTGAGCATAAAAGAAAGGTTTATTAATATCTTGTTAAGTGGTATTGAGCAGATATATAAATTTAATGAGAGTTTGTTTATCTGGATAAATTAATGGAAGTTAAATGATGAATA
>NW_011504670.1:4144-5347 GCF_000495115.2 Populus euphratica | reverse complement strand
TAAAAATTTATTTTTAATGTTAATAATTGAAAACAATTAAAATATATATATATATAAATAATTTTCAGCCAACTGTTTAGACTGAGTAATTAAGCACCAACTTTACATAACGTGTCACCTAATAAGCACGTCAGAGTCTTCCACGTGTTTGTATCCAGTACTTTGTTATCATCAGTTTTTCCAATAATGAGGGGGTATTTAATCTTTTCTAAGTTGCGTTTTGGTTTGTATTTTAAAATACAACAATAAATATAGAAAATATAGAAAGTTTTTTAGTTAAAAAATATAAATAGAAAAATAAAATATTAATTTATTTTTAAAATATTTTTCCTGTGAATTTTTATATTATTAAACAAGAAAATATAATGAAATATGTTTCATTTGTTTTTTTATTTTTTTTATTATGAGACAGTAATTAAATACCATGTATTAGTATTTCTCAAATATAACTAATCAATTTACAAGGCCTTGCGGGTTGGGTAAAAAAATATAACACAAATAAATGAATGAGTAAGAATAATCAATATCACACGTGTGTGATAATCATTTTCTCAAGTTAGGATTTTTATAGTAATAGAAAAAAAATTAGAAATTCTTGTTTGATATTAAGCGAAAAAAAATAATTATTACCTAGTATTTTAGTAATTAAAAATTATAACTAATCTTAAGATCTATACAAAAGGACTGACTATGTATATAAAAAAAATATCTCTCTTATTATATATTATTTAATATACATTGCATTGGATTGTTTATTGTTTATTTGTATAAAATAAATCAAGATATTGTTTTATTTTTTAACTATTAATATATCTAAAATTTAAAAAAAGTTATTATCGATAAAAAGATCATTATCTTATTTAGTTAAAATTGGTTATTCTAGAGTGAAAAAAATATTATTTTTCTTTTAACATTGAAAATACATCTTACATATAAGTTTGTAATTCTTGATATTAAAACTAACAAAATAATTGTTTTTGGTATTTTTAAAATTTAGACCAAGTTCTTATGACTTTGATAAATTGATTATTAAATCCAAATATTAAATACGTGAGGGTACAAAAAAATAAAAAATTCAAAATTAATTACAAAATAATTTTTTTTAAAATTAAATTTTTATTAAAAACTGGATGAAGACCATGTTTATTAAGACACAAATAAAATGTTTTTACCAATGCTATTTAAACCACGACATCAATTATA
>NW_011504670.1:0-3830 GCF_000495115.2 Populus euphratica | reverse complement strand
TATTTATTAGATGGTATGTTTATTGAACTGATTAAAATAAAAATTACATATAGAGAGATCACTTGTATCTATAAAAAGACTCGTATGATTGTTATGTAAAAAATCTTTAGGCATGATAGTTATCTTATATAGAGAATATTATACCGATCTTGCTACATATTATTTAAATCAAGAATAGTAAGTCAATAAATATTAAAAATAACATAAATCATATAAAAGTATTTAAGCAATAAAAAAAATATCATATATAAAAGTATTTAAGCAATAAAAAAAATTATCATCTTAATTTATTTAAAAAAAAAAAAAACTGAATTTTGTCCCCACCACCCGCACTCCCAACTAGGGATTTACCTTCTGATTCTACCGCTTGCTCGGATTGAACAGTAGGAGGTGGAAGTAGGGAGTGGGTTACATCAAGCAACCAGACGGGGTGAACTCTACTCCACCTTCCATCCGTAATTATCCCTTTTCCTTCCCTTTCCAAAAACAATAAGCATGAATGTCACTCTCTCCCACCTTACCTCCCAATAATTTCAAAAGCAGAAAACAGAGAAACGATAAAAGGGAAGCTAAGTATTTGTTGGGCTTAGGTACTAGATGGATTTGAGTGATGGCTTTGATGCACACAAACATTTATAAACTTAAAAGCTTCTTTGTTTCTATATTTTAACAGTATTTTTTATTATTTTAAATTAATTTTTTATAAAACAATCACTATCATGAGCACATTCTCAGACATCCACGTAATCTTACAATTCAAGTAAACATGAAGCTCTTTCATCCATTAATTATCCCAAAAATACAAAAAGAGGAACGCATTTCTCTATAACCCAAGTTAGTACTTTAGGTTTCATAGCGTATTCTTCAAAGCGAAGGGGGCAAAGAGTAAACACATTTTTTTGGGCAAGGAAGGGAGGTCAATGGTAAAACAAAAGTAAAATGCTTGAAAAAGGGAAGCCTTGGAGCCCATATGGGCCGGAACACCAGAGAGTCCTTGGATTCCAAACCAGGCCAGTGCCTCTCTATAATCGTTATGAGTTTATGACAGAAGCTGCCCTTTCAGCCACTACAAGCGACAGACTTCACCTCCACGGTTGATACTAGACACAGCAAAAGACAACTTGCATTGGAGGAAACAAGAATCATTTATCAATACCAAACAAAAGGTTTCTAATTTGTTTTAATCCATTTGATTATTTAACAGCACAGATGAATGGTTTCAGCTAATCAAGTTCATGTGATGCTGACCAACAACAGAAAAATGCCACATTACCTAACAGGACCACACTGCTGCTGCTGTCTCGGGGCTCGTAAAGATGCAATATCAGTACACTTCAACATGCCATTGTTTTTTCTTTTTAAGCTGTGAGAGCTTTTCATCCCACTTCTCTCCTCTCTGTTCCGCTACTTTCTTCAGCGTATCTTGGATCCCAGGCATCATTCCTTTGAGTCCACAGAAATAGATGTGCGCTCCATCATCCAAGAGTTTGAAGATTTCATCACTGTATTCCTCAATCTTATCCTGCACGTACATCTTGCCTCCACTCTTGTTCTTTTGTTCTCTACTGAGTGCCTTGTCATACCGGAAATGGTCTGGGTAATCCTGAAGATATTTGGCAAATTCATCGTCATAGAGGAGACTGTCAGTGTTGGCCACCCCAAGGAAAAGCCACGCAAGACCACCAAACTTGTATGTTGGGACAGCCTCCATAAACATTCGCCGGAGATAACCTCTAAATGGAGCTACGCCAGTGCCAGTAGCAATCATTATGTGGGTGGCATTTGGGTCATCCTCGGGTAAAAGCATTATCTTGCCAGAAGGTCCTGCCAGAGATATTCTAGGACAGTTAATGGCTAATAAATCATCATGTGATGCAAATTATATCTACTAGCCCATTCCAAGAAGCACCCGAGACAATCCTAACAACATTTCATGTGTTTTACCAGCAATTTGGAGACTAAGTTATTGTTTGGCATGAGTTATAGATTGCTCAAAGTCATGAAAAAAAAATTACTTTAAGCCAAATGCTTTTAAATTGAATGGTATATTTGATAACAGTGTCATAATAATAGTTTAAGACAAGACTTTGATTTAAATCTAAAAGTAGCTCATGTATCAATCAACCTTGAGTAAAAAGTCAACAATCAAAAGGTTATTTTTCTTTTTTGCTTAAAATAATATTTTAACTTAAAATCTAAAAATAATTTAGGAATTTCAGTTAAAATGATTATGATTTTGCTTTAGTCAAGTCAAAAAACAACTTGAATCGTTTGTTGTCTAATAACAATATATCAATAATTAAGCATCAAAACACGAAACCAGAGCATCCTTGGTTAGCTAGAACTAAGGAAATAAACAAATAAATAAATGATACAGCGAAAAGTAACAAGTTTCTCAGTTTGGTTAGCTAGAACTAAGGAAATAAACAATAAATAAATGATACAGCAAAAAAGTAACAAGTTTCTCAGTCTTTCCACCAAATTAGCAAGGCCATACCAGTGATCTGAACTTTGTCTCCAGGCTTTGAGTTGCAGAGGAAATTGCTGCACACACCACTCTTCGAAGGATCCTCCTTTCCAGTCTCAGGGTCATAATAGACAGCACGGCGGATGCATAAACTAGCAGTCTTGCCGTCAAAAGAATCTCCATACCTGGTAGATGCTATTGAATATAGTCGTACATTGTGGGGGGCCCCTGGTTTCTTTGGGTTTTCACCCTATGATGCAAAGAGACAAATTGCATTAGTTAAATAGAAGCATTATTACCAAAGTATTATAAAAAAGATGAACAAAATGTTGACTTTAATGCAAAATCTAGAGTCCCACTCCTCAATTAGACTGGATTGAGTAGATCAGGATCTGCTAGATTTCAACTATATCATCTTCGAACTAAAGGCTAACAGCATGCTCAGACTAAAATGACTGGGATCACAATGCTTACTAGAACAGCATGTGCATGCTCTAGCACTTCAATGCAATCTTCAACATGCCCAATCCCCACCCAAAACCATCACCACCACCAAAAAGACAGGCAGAAGTCACCAATTTAATGCAAACTATATACATAATGATAGCAGGCCTAGTTGCTTGATAAATAACATGACTTACAGGGGGTATTACGCCATAACTCTGTCCTTCCCAGTAGGGAACATTACCACCATGATCAATCACTACATGGCAAGTCTCTCCAGGAGCGTTTGGGCCGACAAGCCTCTCTACAGAGACAATTGTTGCTGTGTAAGGTTCCTTGGGCTTGTATGTATTCAATGGAGGTTCCTTGGCATCTTCAAGTCCTAAAGGTGAAACTGCAACCTTAGATCTACTGGCTTGTTGCACAGACATGCATACCAACAATCGTTTTTTCAACCCAGCATTCCTTGATTTCAAATCCAAAGATGAGGCAGGGTGCCATGATTTATCACCAAAGCTTATATTTTGAATCTGCAACAAAATCATGGGCAACTTCCTTGAGATCTAACTAGCATGCGCGCGCGCGTGCACATTTACATGAATGCAAAGCACATGGATGGCAGACACATGTACACACGTACACAAACACATAATGAAAATTGGAGCAGATTGAAACACTTAAACAGGGATAATTGTCCAAATCAGATTAGTGCCTCATCATGTAGAGATTACTTATTGGATACAAAGAAAATTGGCTCAATCAACAGTACAAGATCTATTAAATTAGGATATAATTTTAACCAGTCATATAGCTTAGCAGCTTGCATGTGCAAAACACATGGAATGCCCGGCAACTTCACTTAATGGAAGACTGTGGTAACTAGCAGGGCTTCAGTAACTACTAACAAAGTGCAGAAGCA
>NW_011500363.1:179790-180607 GCF_000495115.2 Populus euphratica | reverse complement strand
TCTTATTCTTCTTTATTATTATTAATATTACTATTACTACTACTACTATTGTTGTTGTTGTTGTTATTGTTACTGTTGTTGTTATTATTGTTATTGTTGTTATTGTTGTTGTATTATTGTTATCTATAATTTATATAATTATCCTCCTATGGTTCAACCCCGGACTTGCCCGGTTATTTATTACTTTGACACTTTTGCACTTGAGAGAAAACATAAATATTTTGGTTGTGTCACCACTCTTTTTCAATTCTAATGCCTCGACTTTTCTAGCTAAAGATGCAAACTTGGCTTGGAGGTCATGATTATCCCTAAGGTTTTACATACCTCCACTAGATGTATAAGGTTGAGTTTTACTCGATGCCTTATAAGTACCTGCGGTGGCCCAATTTTAAGCATTTTCAGCTAACAAGTCTATGTACTCTATTGCTTCATCAAGGTTTTTATCTTCAAAAGTTTCATTTGCACATCAATTCAACCATTTGTCTATCTCTAGGTGTTAACCCTTTATAAAAATATGAAACCAATTTTCATGTTTCGAAACCATGATGAGGCAAGTATTAAGCAAGTCTCGATACCTATCCCAATATTGGTACAATGTTTCTCGTGGTTTTTGAGTGAAAGTGGTGATTTGTCTTTTGAAAGAGTTTGTTCTATGAGAAAGGAAAAACTTCTTTAAAAACTATTGTTGCATTTCATTCCAAGCATTAATGGATCCTGATCTCAAATTTTATAGTCATATTTTAGCTTTATCTTTTAATGAAAAAGGAAAAAGCTTTAATCTGATGGTGTTCATGCTACAATTTAAGTCATTATACGT
>NW_011500363.1:178824-179045 GCF_000495115.2 Populus euphratica | reverse complement strand
ACATAATGAAAGAAAGAAAAATAAATAAACAAAATAAGAACATAAATAAGATAAAAGTTAACAAAATAGAGAAAAGGAAATGAAAGGCATAAACATGATATTAATGAAAGTAAAATATAAACAATACAAAGAGAGAAAGAAAAGACATGATCTTGATATGGACACCAAGATGCCTAAATTCATGACAAATGCCTCCTTTTATAGGCCAAAATTGGAAACTA
>NW_011500363.1:118981-178727 GCF_000495115.2 Populus euphratica | reverse complement strand
GTCAAAATTGGAGCCACTTGAAAACATAAAAGTTGTAGAAATTGTCTCAGCTTTCCAGAAAAAGATAGAGGTCATTTGGACTTCTAAAATTCTAGATATGGGTCAAACACTAAACAGTGTTTGAGTTGTAGGACAGATTCAGACTTCTTCGTTGTTGCTATAATTTGGACTTGAAAATAACCTTATTAAAACCCAACCTCCCATAACAATTATATACCTATGTCTTACCTTTCCATCCATATAAAGTAGACCTAAATCCGAGATCTACAGCTCCAGATATGACCCAATTACCGAACAGTGTTCCGGTATGGACTGCACTAGCATCTCTTTTCTAAGTTTAGCCATTTCTTTGTCCTTTCAATTTCAGTTCTTAAACTCATCAATCAATCCTTTCATTTATGTGATAGGCATGCATTTAAAATGAACATTTACCATAAATTAAAGGTATCTTATATTATTAGATATGTTATTATAAAACATGTTTTAGTTAAGGAGTTATTGATACTTCAAGCATAAAATGATGATATAAAACCTTAATAAAAATACGCTTTTAAATACTAATCACTAGACATGGAGTTGCTGGAGGTGAAGTCGAGGGAGACTATGCAAAAAAACAAAGGGTTGAGAGGGGCAGTGGTTAGTATAGCATCTGCCATCCCTTTTTTGTAATTTTTATATTTCTCTCTTCTAGGGTTTCTAGTAAAGGCCTCCTATTAGGGTCTCTTCTTTTAGGGCTTTTATTTAATCCCTCCTTCTTCTTTTTTACATATACTGAGGTCTGTATTTATAGTGTTAGAGTCCTTTCGCGTGTGAAAAACAAAATTTCAATCAAACTCATTCTTTTTTTTTTAAGTTTGAATTTGATTAATAATTAGATTTGAAAGCGGATAACTATCATTATCTTGAATATATAGATTATCTTGAAAATGAGATTTATCTTGAAGATAAGGATAGATGAAAAAAAAAATATTGTAGTCCCTAGTTTTCACGCAAGTTGACAAATCACACTTTTCATCAAAATAAATCTCTGATCTTTTAATTTTATATCTTACCCTATAACATTAAATTAAAAAGTTAGTGGGCCAAAATTGGGTTTCAACACTCTTAATTATTGTTATCATAACAATATATCTTAACAAATCGAAAGGCACATAATTCTTTTTTTGTATCTTTACTTTTTTATATCAAAATGTAAGTATATTAATAAATAAAAAATTTACAATGCTGGAATACTAGCAAATTCGTATACAGTGATTTACAAAAGCAAGAAAAGGCTCCTTGAAAAAACTTTACATTTAATATTCATCCTTAACAAACAACATCATATGGTATGCAAGTTATGTGCTATATCACAAGTTGTATTATTTTTTCATAAAAAAATAATATTTAAGTTCAATTCATTTAAAAGAAAAAAAAAATCTACAATTCAAGTTCTAGACATAAATTTGGATTAAGAAAACAATTTATGTAAAATGATCAAGGAAAAAAAATAAAAATAAGAATCCAAAGAATAAGAATTTGATTAGAAAAAAAATAATATATCACAAATTGAGATTAAAGGATGAAATTAAAAATAAATAATTTTTAATAAAAAATCAAGAACAAAAAATCAAAATCAAAACAATAAAAGCAAAAATTAAAATATTAATAATTAAGAGGACAACTTTAAAATTTTGAATGGTCATATGATTTTTTATGGGGGTAAAGAGATAAAAGAAGAAAAAAAAAAGAGGAGGGAAAAGAAAATAGGTTTGGCATGCTTGCAAATCAAACCAACATAAGTCTGACATGATTGTTAAACCTAATTAAACTAGGGTCATATATCTTTAATATTATTATTAATAAAAAAAATTTAAAAATATTATTACTATAAAAAAAACCCATAAATGTGATTTGAAGGGTAAAAATATTATTATTATTATTATTAAATTTAAAAAGGATATCATTACTATTGGAAAAAGAAAAACTATAAATAAATCTAGTATACTTGTTACGTTTATAATGACACGAATTTTGATGCAAGCATGGGAAAAGCAGCATCATTTCCCTTACTTTTGTATATAAAAAGTTGAAATTGCTTATCCATTTTCATATGACGTCAAACCTTACATTATAAATGATAAATTTTATTTTAGAATTAATAAAACTATTTCTTACTTCAATTTAAAATTGATTTTTGTCATTATCATTTATTGATATTTTTTTTTATAAATACCCACAATGTGCTGCGGGTAATCTAACTAATAATTTATATTTTAGGGCGTTTCAAAAAAAAAATCATAAAAGAATTACAATACAATAATCTTCTGATACCCAAATCTTCATGAAATGAGCAGTCAAGATAAAGGGACCAAATTTAGCAAAACAGTCAACCAATGTGGTTCCTGTCTGATTTTTATTTTTATTTTTTTGCCACATGGCGGATTTTAATAGCAGCGCCACCTAAACTACCCCTCTACCCCAACCATTTCCACATGCAGTCCCTTTTCCCTCTCTAGAAAAAACGCTTTTCCTTTCCCTTTTACACTTTAGCCCTCAGCTCGGTACACACCAAACCTAACATCTCTGTCTATCATTCGATTCAAAACCCTAAATTAAAAATTTAAGAGATTTCAATTGTATAGAGGATCGTTTCATTCGGAGCTCAAATTGAGGCGTCGAAGTGAAACCGTGAGTCCAAATTCTCTCTAGAAACCCTAATTTTATCTCTCTCAAATTCTAAGCTTAGTTGTTAGTGCTGTAGGAATGGACAAGTGTGTTGCTACTTGCTTCTTTGTTTTGTGCTAAAAAGAGACTATCTTGGGATTTTTTGAGTTTGGTGTTTCTTGATCTTTAGTGAATTTGCTTGTAAAATGTGAGATTTTAAGTTGTATTAGGTTGTTGATAGAAAGAGAAGGAAAGGTTTTTTGTGTGTGTGTTTCATTTTCACTGGCTTATGTATTCTTTTATACATTTATTTGCTTTCTTCTTTGGTTTTGAATGTTTGGTCCTGAATTCGCAAGAAAAACTCAGTCAAAATGGACTTTAATGAGTCTCCAGTGAATTATGATTTTTTCGGAGTTCTGCAGCAAATTAGTAGCCAGCATCCTGGCATGCTGCAATCTTTGCCGAGACAGCAGTCTGGGATTAGTGACATGCAGCTATTACAGCAACAGTTTATGCTTAAGCAAATGCAAGAAATGCAGAGGCAGCAACAACTTCAGAAGCAACAAGAAGCAAGGAAGCTGAATTCAATGAATCAAGTTGCTGCTTTTGCAAAACAGGCAGCTGCCAATCCCTCACAGGCTTTGATCAATGGCAATCCTATTCACGAAACATCTAATTATTCATGGCAGCCTGAGCTCATGGAAGCTAACACAAGCTGGCCGCAGCCAGGTGCTTCGCCAGTTATGCAAGGATCATTTAGAGGACACGTGTTTTCCCCTCAGCAGGACGAGGGAACACCAAGCTTGATGGGTGTGGTACCCCAGCCGGTTGATCAATCTCTTTATGGCGTCTCTGTCCCTGGAACAAGAGTCACTCCAAGCCAGTATCCTCCTGTCCAACTGGATAAGCCGTCGATGCAGCAGATATCAAGCAGCAGTGATTCCTTAACAAGCAATCAGTATACTGGATTTCCAAAGCAGGTTAGTGTGCAGGATGGACCTATGGTTTCTAGACTGGGATATCAGGGGAAAAATATGATTGCTTCTTCTGGTGGTCAGGGTATAAATACTGGATTTAATTTGGAAAACTTGCAGCTAGTGACTCCCCAGCAAAGCAATGGGCCACATCAAGAAATTTGCACTAAGCAAGACCTGGGTGGTCTATCAGAAACATCACAAGAGGAAACAGCGATACAGGTTGCTCCTTCCCAGGATGTGGCTACCCTAGATCCAACTGAGGCAAAGATTTTGTTTGGTTCAGATGATAATTTGTGGGATGCCTTTGGCAGGGGTACCAACCGGGGTTCTGGACGTTGCAATATGTTGGATGATACAGACTTCTTCTGTTCAGTGCCTTCTGTGCAAAGTGGGAGTTGGAGTGCTCTTATGCAATCTGCTGTAGCAGAAACTTCTAGTGGCGATACAGGGCTTCAAGAAGAGTGGAGTGGTCTGACTTTTATAAATAGTGAACCTCCAGCTGATAATCAGCAGACTCCATCTCTGAATGCTAGTAGCAAGCATCAGTCAAATTGGGATGGTAATAGCTTGCAGTCTGCATCTTCCTTGAACTCTCAACCCTTGCCTTTGTCTCATGATGCCAATACAGGTATGAATTATCATAATGTCCCAGGGGCGGCTCAGCAATCTGGAGTCAACACTTCACATGAACGCATGGAGAGGTTGCAGTCTGTTTCTCCTCATAGACATCTTCAGCAGTTTCCGGAAGAGGGAACCAAGTGGTCTGATACGAGCATCATGCAAAAAGCAGCTGTTGAAGGCAGTCATTTTTATGGAAAAGCTACTCGTTCTACTGATTTAGGATCAAATGCTAAAAGCATTCCAGGTTCTTGGGCAAATCAACAGAGCATGCAATCATATAGCTCCAACGGTCAACCATTAAATAGTCCATGTGGCTGGAACTTTATGGGTTCCGTGTCTCCTAGAACTACTGTTGCTTTCAAAAACGAGGGAAATGAAAACACTTTCCAAGATTCTCATAATGTTGATAAAAAAGGTCCTATGTTTGAGGTGATGGGTGACAGTGCTGGTATATGGAAGACTAATTCAATTGCTGAATTGGAACATGCAAGATCTGCAATTGGAAACCCACAGGTCAATCCTTTAGTTCCTCCATCCCAGCAACTGCTAATTCCAGAACTTGCCTTTTCTTCCCACGGCCCCTCACTAGCAACTGATTCTCTCAATTCAACTCAAGTCATTTCAAATACAGGGGAGAAGGGACATGCATTGTTGGCTCCTACATCCTCTGTTCAGTCTTTACCTCCTTCACGTGATACATCTCATGGACATTTGAGGAATACTACTCCTGGCACCTTGGTACATGCTGGCAATAGTGCCCAAGGAAAGTTTTCTACTGCTTTTCCCCCCAGTTTTCCTTATTCGAAAAGTCATCTTCCAAATCAGCACATGCCTGATACAGGAGGACGAGCAACTGCCTGTGAATCTGTTAATGAATCTTTTGATAGATTTTCTTCCCAACCAAAACATACAGAAGTGTCTTTTGAGAGAGATCAATTAAATCAATCAGCTGGGCCATTGGTTCCTGAGACATCCAGGCATACTTCACATAATGATTTTGCCTCTTCTACTGAGATGCCCCAGCCAAGTGATGACGACCAAAACCATGCAAGAGATTCTGCTCAACAATTCCCAGTGCTGGAAGCTTCGCCAGCCCCTCAGCGTTATGCTTCATCACAAGATGGTTTTTCTTCAAAAATGGCACCTACTTTGTGGACCAGTGTTCCAACTCAGCTACATCCATTTGGCACTCAGTCGTTTCAGACTGGATCCAATATGTTTAAACCCGATATTCAATCACATAACAGTTCAGGGATAACTTCCTCTCAACCACAGAAGCTAGATGACCAAATTATGCAAAATGGAGGGAGCAGTCAAGCTGAATCTGGTGAATGTTCTATGAAGTCACATGGTTTTGTTGGGAAAGAGCAGCCAGCAAAAGGAGACCACTTGCAGCAAGTTCCACCTGAGAATGATCAAGCCCAGAAGACAATGAGCGCTTCACATGAGAAAGAATCTGTTGTGAATCATCTTACTGAAACACCTGCTTCAAACCTAACCAGTACTCAGAAACAAATTGAAGCTTTTGGCCGATCTTTGAAACCCAATAATATTTTGTATCAAAATTACTCCCTGCTGCATCAAATGCAGGGAATGAAAAATGCAGAGGTTGAACATGTTAATAGAAGTTTGAAAAGATTTAAAAGTCTTGATGGTTCTGTGGATGCTGATTTGGTAGCTGCTCAGGGAGGTCATCAGTTTTATAGACACAATAATATGGTCAGAGATGCTCCAGCACATCACACTTCAACCCCCCCTGGACATTCCAAGATGCTAAGCTTTTCAGCAAAAACAGCTGATAATCAGGACATAAATGCACTTTCTAATGATATGCTTGCATTCAGTCGGAATGATTTTCAGCAGGTCGCCAATAGCAATACTGCAGTTTCTGTCAGAGATGAGCATTCTCAAATGAGTAACCAGATGGCTCCATCCTGGCTTGATCATTATGAAACCTTTAAAAATGGACAGATATTACAAATGAATAATGCACGAAAAGCTGTCACTATGAAGCCTTCAGAACTGCCCTCCATATCTGGAAGACCTTCTGAAAGATCACATGCTCATAATTTACTTGAGCAAGGAAATGCTGTTGCTGCTAGTCAATTTGGTATTATTCAAAAAAGTTCAATCACTTCATCAATAGCTTGTGAGAATTTCTCCACCCCTCAGTCATTGCAGCCTGATTCTGCTGATTTGAGTTTGCTGGTTACGAGACCAAGGAAGCGTAAAAGTGCCATATCCAAGCTTTTACCGTGGCATAAGGAAGTGACACTGGGTCCTCAAAGACTTCAGAATATTAGGTGATTGGCATATACTATAAGTGCCTTATCAATCTTTATTAATGAACTTATGCACCTTTTAGTTATTTATGTTTGGATTTTTCTTATTTTTCACTGCAGAAATTCATTGCTATTTTCTTTGATAGTATTTGCAGGGCTGATTGTTTCATTCATTTTATTTTTATTTTCCCTGGTGATTATAACATATGTAGAGTTTGTTGTTTGCAGTGCAGCAGAAGTGATCTGGGCTCTGGCAGCAAATAGATTGACTGAGAAGGTGTGCTCATAGCTACAGCAGCTTACCAGCTATATTCATCTGTTATAGTTTTCTCCTCAAGAGGCGTTTTACAATTTCCTCGTGTGCAAATGTATTCATTTCTGATAACAGGTGGAAGATGACGATGAAATGGTAGATGATGGACTGCTGGTCCACAGATCAAAGAGAAGGCTTATATTGACCACACAGCTTATGCAGATACTTCTCCATCCTCCTCTGGCATCAATTCTTTCTGCAGATGCTATTTTACATTATGAGAGTGCTGCATTCTTTGTTTCCAGATCAACACTAGGAGATGCATGCAGCACACTCTCTTGTACTGGAAGTGATAATCCCGTGCCTTCTAACAGTGGAGACCTGTAAGAATTACTTTTATTATTATCTAAAAGTTTTCTAGCATGCTTTTAGGAGTATTTATTTGCTACCATGATAAATGTCTTGGGCTTGCAACCATAAAGGTGCGGCTTGAGTCTTAAGAGCAGCCACTTCATGCAAAATGCTGAAGGATTGAGCTGCCACTAAATTCTCACTCAAGGACCTACTTTTGCGGTCCATAATTAGGTACATGCCATTTGGTTTTCTAAGCATGCTTTTTACTGGAAGTAAGATTGATAGTTTTAAGATGGAAATATCATTAAATCCATATGATAATGTAAAAAAATTTATTTGTTTTTTCCTCCTCCTTAGCCTGCCCGAGAAGATAAAAACATCGGAGAAGAATAGGGATCAGTACTTCTCAAAGGTCACAGAAGACCTTATCAGTAGGACGAGGAAGCTGGAGAATGATTTGTTGAGGTAGACTTTAGTGTCTTTGGTGTTAATATTTGATTGCTTGCTAACTTATTCTTATTTTTTACTGTCTTTGACTTTTTACTTTTAATTTTGATGTCCGGCATGTTTTAACATATCCTTTCTCTATATTACTTATTGGATTCTTGGATTCTAACATTGCTGTTGTTTCATGAATTGTGAAACTTCTAGTATATTTACATTTCTCTGCAATAAGGATACTGGCTTTTGATTGAGAAGAATGACATAGGAATCATGTATAAATAAAATAAAATAAAAACCTGAAATGATTTGCTCGATAAGTCTAGAATGTTATGCCTAGAAACAAGTTTCTAAGAGAGATATACTCATTACAACGAGAACAATTGAGTTTGCTGGAACTTGATCATGTGAATATAGAGTTTGTTTGCTTGCATCATCCTTGGCATCGCAAGTCCAATGATAAAACATATTTGGTGCAGAGATATGCTCACTAGTTTTATTTTACTGCTGATGATGATGCAGATTGGACAGAAGAACATCAGTTTCAGACCTGAGAGTGGAATGCCAAGATCTAGAGAGGTTTTCTGTTATCAATCGCTTTGCTAAGTTCCATGGCCGGGGTCAAACTGATGGGACTGAGAGCTCATCCTCCTCAGATGCATCTGCAAATGCTCACAAATCTTGTCTGCAGAGATATGTTACTGCACTACCCATGCCTAGGTTTCTTCCCGACAGGGTACAATGTCTTTCACTTTGATAATTGATTATCTGATTTTCCCTCTTCGTGGCCAATTTCTCCACACGCCGTACTTCTTTGATTGATCTTCTTCTAAGCTGTATGCTGGCCCTTGCTTACAAGATAGACCTTGCAATAGGAATGTAGGAGGTTGGATGCTAATGTCTCATTAAAAAATGGAGGCTGTTAGATCTTTTATTATAGGCCATTGATTTCATTCTTGAGAAATATGATCTGGTCTTGTATACTTCGTTGGATGTGTAGAGATACATTGGGGTTCTTAAGCAGGACAAGTATAAGGGAACTTTATGAAATAGTATAAGGGAACTTTATGAAATTGGTTGTTTTTAGGGCTAGGGTTGTAGAATGTGGCCCTTATAGGGACTTATAAATGAAAACACAGGTCTGAAATTAAACATCAGAAAGAAAACAGGGTAGAAAGCTACTAGCCTCGCACTATTAGATTTAAGTAATCACTTCTTGATTGAAGTATCACGCTTCCTCATTATTTAAGCAAAGGCTGCACTTATTCAATAGAAGTTCACTCTTACTGAAATCGAAAAATACAAGTGCACACACATATAATGATTGAGTTATTCCTAATCATAATTAGAGTCTGATTCTTGAACAAGACACATTAATATTCCTATCTTGACTGGGAAAGAAATACCTCAATAAGAAATATAATTTTCCTGGAAGACACTCATTGCTTCCTAAATGGCTATAAATTTTTCCTCTTTGAAATAAATTTTCTGAAATTATAAGTTTGTCCCGTGCTTAAGGCTGCATCAGGTTCCCTGTCATTTTTTTGTAGTAAATGGGGAGAATAATTGCATTCTGATTTAATAATGATGTTTACATAGTTGAAAATTTTAGTTGCGTTCTTGCTTAATGCTTTGGTAATTGGTTTCTACTTTCTATTGGTGAAATAAGGATTTGTTTGGAAAGAGGTGGTAAATGAATGTCGTGGTCCAAGTCTTGAATTTTCAATATTACTGTGAACTGTACAAAGTTGTTGGAGTTTTCCCACGATTTGCCACACACTTCTTTTCCCAGAATTTAGGCACTATCAGTTTTACAAGATACTTCTGATTCTCCACAATTGTCTTTCCAAATGCCTGGAGTCTTGAATGAATGTCATGGTCAAAGTCTTGAATTTTCAGTATTACTGCAAACTGTAGGAAGTGGTTAGAGTTTTCCCATGATTTGCCATTTTTTTCTCAGAATTTAGGCACCGAGATCAATTTTACAAGGTGTGATTCTCCAAAATTGTCTTTCCAAATGCATGGAGTCTTCTTTTTCTTGTTCTTCTTCTTTTTGTTTTTTTTTTTCCTTTGGTTAATGTGCTTTTTAGGGTAGTGCTCATTTGGAGACCTTATTCCCGCTAATTATGTACTTAGTTATGCTTCGATTTGTTCAAAACTTTTGTTCTCATGCTTTCTCAATATACAACAAAGACATTGGAAACTTTATAGAAATTCATGATGCTGAGCCATGGATATAGTCTACAAGCATTTGTCTTGGTAGTGGTTTGTTTGAAAATTCCATTAATTTCTGTTATGCTTCCGCCCTTTTTTTTTTTTTTTTTGGCCGTGCAGTAGCTTACTGTGGCAGATGTCATGTAGTGGTTGAAGTCATGGAGTTTACAAAATCTTTGTACATGTCCACAACAAAATTCGTATGTCATTGATTTTATTGAATTTCCCCATAAATTCATAACACTAATTATACTTGTTAAAATTAAGAAGTTAAAGGTTTAAAAATATATCAAACATCAAATCACAAACAAAGAAAAATGCTTAGTTTTTCATTTTGGGTTTTGGTTTCAATACGAGTCATGGGGTATGTGCTGTGAAGAGTTACAAAATCCCATGCATGTCAGAGAATTTGATTGTGCCTTCTAAGTGCAATTGCACCTCCCCCTTTACCACCCTGTTAAATTAATAAATCAGAAGGAGTGCAAATTAGGAACAAGGAAATTTCTGCAAGCCCTGAGAGAATTGATGGGGATACTAGACGATTCAACATGCAAATTAGTCCAATTTTCTACAGAGAAGGTTTGATTTAATGATTGGCTCCTATTATGATTCTTTCTGAGTAGAAATGCTAGACCTGGTTTAGACAGGTTTTGTGTTGTTCTTTATTAAGTGCCATTCTCATGAAATATTCCTTTGGGGAATGACAAATTATTTTTATGTAGTCATTTCATTATAAGAAATTGCCAAATCATATGACTGACTCTCACCAGCCTAATCATTTCCCCAACTGCAAGGATCAAACCTGGTTTGGTTTGCAGGTTCGTTGTTCTCTCTCTCAAGAATTTTTTTTTTTCTTTTCTTGAACATGAGAATTATTTATGTTGGATTTATGGAGCATTTGGATTTAGTCACTCTCACCAGTTCCACAGTATTCAAGGCACGATGATCATGCCCGCATTAAGCTACTGCTTTGGCCTTTCAGATTCGTCTCCCATTTTTGAGGGGCCTTAGAAAGTCTTTTTGCCACCATGTTTTTGAGCTTCTTCTGAGTTTTTTAAAAAAAAAATTATATTTTTTTATTTTTTATTAACTTTTAAATTATTTTGATATATTAATATCAAAAATAATTTTTTAAAAATAAAAAAGTATTATTAACATATATTTTTACATAAAAAATTATTTTAAAAGCAATCATAACATCATTTACCATCACAGCTGCTGTAATAGTTTTTAATCAAATGTAATGATGTCATTGGTCTTATTGAATTTTGCTTCAAATGCAAAATATTTTTACTTTCAGATTCCTTTTTCTTTTCAACTATTCCAAAAAAAATAACACTTCCTTAATAATATACAAGTAGAACAATTATAACTCTATAAATCAATTGAATGCTTATATTATAACTTCTTATTTTAGATGAATATTTTTCTTTAAGATGTAAAAGTAAAGAAAATTAAGAAAACTATCTCTTAGACGACTTAAATTGTATTGTCAATATTATATATATAAACTCCTAGAATTGTATTCAAAAATAAATATCAAATTGAACAATATCTAATAAAATAATATCTTCAATATAAATTTATTACAGGGAAAATGTATTTTTTTTTCTTGATTCATGAAGTTGTTTTTGTTTTTCTGATGAAAAAATGATTTTTTTTTTTAATAAGAAGTATAATTCATTAAATAAAAAGTAATAGTAATTCAATGTATATTGAAGATTACTATAAGGACTTAAAACTTCATTTTAATATAATATTCAAGAACATAAATATAAAAAAAGTTTAACAGGCATGTGTAAACAATTTAATTTAATCATACTTTCTACCCATTCCACTCTTCCATACAACTAAACACATTAAGCCAACACAAGCTTAGTAAATTTTCAATTTTTCATCATTCAAATACATGGTCATTTTAAGTACACTTTTAGTGAATGCTATTAAAACATTTAAAACCAATATCCAACATTCCTAGCATCATCAATATCACATAATTTTATCAAATCTTCGCAAACCCTTGAAGGCCTCAATGGGGATTAAAGTCCCAAAATTAATGTCAATTTATTTCAAATTACTTTCTATTACAACATTTCTCATACCACAATAACCAAGGTATTGATTAATTATCATATTTATTAACACAAACCCTAGAAATTTAAAAATTTAGAGATTTACTTTCTCTCTTTTCACAAAACAAGAAAGAAATGTATTTACTAAGTTCCTTACCTTTGCTAATTTTACTCAATTAAATGAGTTCTTATAAAGATTCCAAAGAATCTCATTCTCTTCTAAATTTCAAGCTTCCTCACTTTTTTTTTTTTAACCCTCAACCTCTCTAACTCTCGAAAATTTCTATATACATTTGTTTTCCTAATAGGATTCGCTTGGAATCACTCTTCCCATCCTTAAACCTGAGATAAACTTGTATGAAATAAAAGAAATGAGAAAATTTCCAGCATATTCCTTTCCCATAGCCACCGACCTTCTTTAAGGAAGAAGAGTGGATTTTTGTTTTAATTACAAAAATACCACTCCTAATTATCCAATGTGTTGTTTTCTATCATTTGTAATCGAGCGCTTTTCACGTATCAATTTATTACTTATTTTATCTAAGATTTTTAAGTTAATTTACTAGAGACTTTCACCCCTAATCATAATAATTTTCCTCTTAATTTATTATTTTTTCTATTGAGGATTATACTATTTAAGATTGGTTTACAATTTTGGACCGAGGGTTTAAATAATACCCTATACAATTTTAAGGTTGGGAGTTGACAATGCCGTTGTAATTTATTGCATGAGAATGTTGATTTAAGAAGTAGGCAGATTTGTGCTAGCAAGGATGTTATATTATGGATATTATAGTTGATGATGTTTGTAGAACATAGATGGATGATTATGGTTTCTGATTTCTCTAATTCTTTGTGTGATAATTGGCTTGATTATTTTCTAGTAGTCTAGCCTTCGTTTATCTTCGAATTATTGGTCTTAAGACGGGGGGTGGTATTTGATGTAAATTGCTAATGTTGCAAATGAAGTGGCTATGAAGCATTAAAAAAATTCAAGAAAAGCTCCTGCAAATTACAAATAAACACAATGAAAAGAGAAAGCCGAAGTCTATGGCCAACAAATCCATTTAATTGTTAAGAAAAAAGATTAAAACCCCAAGCCCATTACAAATAAACCCCAAAAGCCTAATTCAATAGAAACCCATTGTAAATAAGCTTAAAGCTAGCTCAGAAGAGACCAAGCTCATTACAAGATGCCTAAACTAGTCCAATTAGACCCGGTTATTAAGATAAAGGGTTGAACTTTATTATTCAGTTTCAATCGGTTTTTGGTTTGCCTTGATTCATAATTTAAAGGGGGGAAAAAAAACCATCTCGATTGAATATTCTGGTCCAAACCAAACCAACACAATACGAGAAATGATCAACCCTAAATACAATAGAGAAGATTATTTAAAAAAAAATGAGAACAAATAAAAAAAATAAACTAGCTCATGAGCTAGGAGCTGAGCCTAGATGCATGCAAGGGAATTTTATATGGACAACGCATGTTCATCCTCCTTTGCTAGAATCCAGAATACGTGACGGATTCCAGCATTTTTTTATTAGGTCAAAAAAAATACTAAAAATTCTTTACATGTTAAACACACATCCAAGCTCATAAATAATTTATAACCAACAAATTAATGCAAAAGTTGAATTTAAGCGATCTAAAAGTTCTTAGGGATAAAAGCTTCAATATTCATAGGGATAAAAGTGCAATGGTAGGCATTTAGACAGGATTCTGTCAGCACAAATTCTCCTTTTTATTTTTATTTTTTATATTTCTTTATTATTACAAAAAAAATTTTAATAGAGGGTAGTTGTCTAAATATCTTTTTTTTTAATTAAGTCAAAAGGTAAATTAGCTGATCATATAAAAGAAACCAATTTTCAATGGAACCATTGTGAATCAAGTAAATGGATTATGAGTGAATGCTAAACCCAACTTTATCATCCCTTATCATCAACCATGTCAATGAATCAATCTACATTTCCCATTTTGGGAAACATCAAACACCATGTCACCAAGTAAAAGGAAACACTAGCAGACTTTGGACTCAAGTACTTGCTTGGCACAATAAAAAAAAAAAGGTATCCTAAAAAGAGTAAGATTAAAAGACCATGTACTCAATTGAGAAAACAATGATGCAATTTTCCCTTTTAAGTGTTTAAAAGACCCAGAAAGAACTGTTGCATGTCTAAATTGATACATGTACGAAGTTCCAATATAATATAACCAAACAAGTTGAAAAGCTATGGCATGAGTTTCAAAATTCATGCTTGAAATTAGAAGCCGCAGTCAACAACTAGCACATGCAATACAAAGACATGTTCACAGAAAGAAAAGCGTCAGAAAAACCAAGAAAATGAATTGATAGTCTTCTCTATATCTACTCTCATTCAAGCAACTAGTTTCCAAATAGTTCTGATCTGTTCCCCCTCCTTAGCAAAGCCAAAACTAACCTCTCAGCAAGCAATTGCAATTCGTCCAGCGACCTGGTCAAGATCCCGCTGGCCACTGGATGTAATTTTTCTCCCACTGGCACAGAAAAACAAAGTTGTTGTGAACACACCATAATCAACGGGGGGAAAAAAATGGAAAAGGAAAAAGGATGGGGTGGGAATGAGGAGCTGTAGAAGAGATTCTTAAATAATAGTTGAGTGCACAAGACACATTCACTAGCTGTTTCTTAGGAACTATTTGTTTAATTGATAGGAACTACAAAATGAAAAAAACCATAAAAGGAAAAGGGCAGTCCGAAGGCAGATAAACTTGAAAAATAAAAAACAAAATAAGAATCCAGTTGATGATTCAGTGACTCTGGAAAACTATAAAGGAGACTGATAGACTAACCCCTTCAGGTCAAGGTCAATGATGTTCATGTTCTGCAATTGTTGAAGAATGTGACGAGCAATAGATCCACTGCTCTTGCAGAAATGTGGTGGGCGACTGCCATTCCTTTTGCTCCCTCCATATATCCTCTTGAAGGCACCAACACCTAGACCCCCCCTCAAATATATTTTCCTTGCCATAGAAGCTGCAATGCCACTTCAATCAAATAAGGATAGAAGATCTGTATAATGGTACAAGAGTGCGCAACACATCATAAAGGCATGAATGAGAAAGAAAGAGCATACACGTACCAGCCCTTATATAATACCAGTCAGGGTCATATGGAGCAAGTTCCTTCAATGTGCCCGTCTTAACAATATCAGTCCATGGAGGAAGCTCCACCTATTTTAAGACAAGGGGATATAAAAACGTAAGAAAAAACTCAGAATGCTTACCATGGTGAAAAGTTTCAATAAAATACAGCAACAAGTAAATACTGATGAAGACAGATTTATAAACTTTTTAAGATAGAAGAAGCATTGGCAAATAAGAAGCAGCATTCTGCAGAAAAGAGGAAGTCATGCGTCAAAACTAAAACGTTCAAACTGGAAGAATTAAAACGTTCACTTTGATAACATCCATTGTGGAGATGATAAATGTCAGCAACAAAGTACATCACCACCTTTTCTAATTGTGCAACTCATAAGGAATAGATTACATGGAAAACTCATAACGATCTATGCCCTGCATGCCACTAGTCATATCATGGATATTGACCAAGTAAAAGATGCAGGCAAAGGAATTGAGACTAGAAACTAGACCTATTAGACAACTTAAACTGTTTAGAAAAACTAGCCTAAAAGGAAAAACAATTTCAAACTAAACCGAATTTATAAATAGCTTCCCAGAGAAGAGGGATCGAGCCATCCGAGCAGACAAGAAACAATATCATCATTTGTGCTAATCCTTAATCAGTGGCATTTACATTATGAAAATAAAAGGCAAACAAGTCAACAACCCTTAGGGACACACGAAGATTTGCAAAATCACTAGCGCACACATTTCTACTTGTAACAAGAGATATAAACAAAGAGATTAAGTAAATAAAAAATAATACGGAATTCAGGAAACAAAATCCAAAGATTATAGAAACATCAGGACATGGAGATTATCAAACACATGGAAGAAGTGTGAAATTACAGGTCCAAAAGGGATTTAGTTCAGGGCTAGATAAATGTGAAAACTACCTTGCCAGAGCGTTTGAGGTGGGCGGCGTAGGCCTTGACGAACTCATGAGGAGAGACGTCCTTCACTTTCCTCGCTGCCTCCATTTTTTTGCCCTTCCGTACTTTCCTGCTGCACCGCGGAAGCTCCAAAAACAGAGAAGCGAGCGTGAGCTAAACGAGACGCCGGGGGTTTTACGAGCTTGGGTTTTTCACCAACACACTCGATTTTTTTATTTACTGTTTTGTCAAATCACGATGCATTGCTATAAATATTATTAAAATATTTTGCCCATTTATTTATAAATAATTTTGTTCATATCAAATATATTAAAATATAAATATTTATTAAAATAGTTTTTTATTAAATATATCTCACCAAAATCTAAAATCTTCTTTTTTTTTTATAATGCAAAAAGCTTCATTATCAAAGTTTTAATATAAATCTAAAATTTTATTTTTTGATTTTTTAATTAGAGTTTATGAAACTTATTTATATGTATTTAAAAAAAAAATACATTTTCTACTCATGATTTTAAAAAATTTCTAGACGAAGTTTACAAAACTATATTATTCTTAATTTTAAAAAAAATAACAATGTTAGTTTACAAAAAAAAATCAAAAACATTACTAAAAATATCTCAAAGCAATTTTTTATAGGAAAAAAACTCCCCCAATCCCTTGAAATGTAAATTAATCCCTCAACTTTTAATTTCATCAATGCTGTAACTACTCTTTAGTTGATCTTGAGCCAAAAAAACAGCGGTGCAAATGCACATGATTCATGTCCCTCCCTCTTATCAAGAATAGGTTGCGAAGGGTCAATCGATTCATTTTTTATCATTCATTATTATAATTAAACCCTTTTGAATACCAAAATTATTTCCATATACCATCCTAATTCTCACCCACCCATCATGTCTCTTTTATATCCCATAATAAAAACCTAGTCATTTTATTGCTTAAATAAAAAGAAAAAACACTATACATAATATGCATGGTTTGGTGGGTGTTGTGATCTCTATTTTATTGTATTTTTTTATTTATATGTAAATGGGGAATTTTTACTATATGGACATGTGGCAAACACGTGTGTTTGCATCATTGGTTTGGATGGAAGCTTGCTTAGGAGTCACAAAATGACCTAATTTCAAATAAAACATATATAATCAAAGATGGTGATGCTTGAAATTAGAAATCGAGGGACCAATTTACAAATGATTTAAGGTTTGGGGAGGTTTGACTTTTTTAGCTTATGTCTTAAAATGCAATAAAACAGGATGCCAAGTGATCATTATTTATTGCATTCGGAGCTTGACATGCCTTATGCAAAGTGATCTCTAGATAGAGAGGTGTGACAATTTGTTAGTTTTTTTTTTAATTATATATTTATTTAGCCATTGGTAGAGATTTCATATTCTCCCCTCATCTTGGAATTATTTATTGGGAAAAGAAGTTAATATGTTAAAATTTTATAGTGACAGTAGTATTAGTTCTTTCATGACGTCTAAAAGAAAAGATAAAAATAAATAAATAAATAATAAAAATATTTTTCTCTTAAATTTTTTTAATTAAATTAAAAAAATATCAATAATTATTTTTTATACACTATAAAATTTCTCATATATAAGAGGTATGTTTTTGTGTGAGTAATGATTTTACGACGATTCAATATCGGACTTTTAAATATCACAATTTTACAAAATTTTAAGTTTAGATAATGTTTAGAAACTCAAATCAACTTGTGTATTTAAAAAAATTATTTTTTATTAAAAATTATTTTTTTATATATTTTGAATTATTTTAATACACTAATCTCAAAAATAACTTTAAAAAAATAAAAAAAAATATTATTTTAATACATTTCAAAATAAAAAATACTTTGAATCAAGTTTGTTTAGAAGTGTGGTTACGGTTGCTTTTTAAAATGTTTTTTATTGTAAAATATATTAAAATAATATTTTTTATTTTTTAAAAAATATTTTTAAAATCAATAATAATAAGAAATAAATAAATAATATTAAAGATCATTTAATGTGCATTTTGCACGGTTAGTACTATAAAAACGAAAACTAAGAACAACAATTATAAAAACGAAAACTAAGAACAACAATTATAAAAACGAAAACTAAGAACAACAATTATAAAAACGAAAACTAAGAACAACAATTATAAAAACGAAAACTAAGAACAACAATTATAAAAACGAAAACTAAGAACAACAATGATATGAAAAAATCGAAGTGGAATTATATTAAAACATTAATTTGTTAGTGGTGTTTAAACAAGTTTGACAACATATCAATTATTTGAAATTATATAAGCGTAGTTCATTAATGTTTTACATTCCTAATTTGTATTTAAAGATGATAGTAACAAAAATTATATTTATATCATTTTGATGACTACCTTTATCCTATTAATTAATGTTTTACATTTATGATTTGGTTTTTATTGGTGACCTTTTATTTTTTTTAAAGAGTTTCACTGATTTTAAGATGCCTTTATATTTGCAAAACTTGATATATAAGTGAGTAAATTACTCATTTATTGAAAACATTTACTTTATATCCAAATTCTTATTAAAAAGAGCTAAAATCCCTTGAAAATATTGTAGCTCTAGACATTTAATTATTGTTTACCAAAACAATATAATGATGTTTTGGCATCTCCACCCAAAAAACTAACACTGACTTTTAAGTACAATGAAGGCTTTTCACAATGCTCACTTATTATTAACAAATTGAGCAAAAACAAATAATTTTTTTATATTAATTGTATAGTAAAATAATCTAAATATCTTGGGAACAAAAAATAATTGATGTCAAGAGGTATTTTTGTATTTTAAAAATAGTTTTTTTATATAATTTAAGTTGAGAATAATTTGATATTTATTCAAATATAATAAATGATAAATAATTAAAATACACAATAAAATTATAAAAATACCCTTAAAATAAAATAAAACAAACCTACAGTCAATGGATATTTTCATCTTTTCACAATGATTTTTTATAATTACAAAGTTAGCTCAGGAATATTGTAGTATTTGACTAAATAAATAAAATAAATAAAAAATAATGTGCATGTGTAGCACACCTCGAGGCACCCACACCTAAGGGTGTGTTTGGTATTGCTTTAACTATTATGGTTATGGTTTGAAAAAAGTTATTTTATAAAAAATGTTTTTCGTTAAGGTTGGTTTGGAAATATATTTGGTTAAAACTGTAGTTGAAATTGAGATCGAACAAAAAGTAGTTTAATGTGTTTGGTTAAGAATGCTTTTGAAATTGAGGTTATAAAATAATTTTAAAAAATATATATTAATATTTATGGTTTTTAATTTAAATATTGTAGATTTAACTATTGCTATTACATCATGAAATAAATCATACTTTATATAAAATATTTTTTATTGTTTCATTAAACTATCTACAATTCTATTATGTACTAAATTCATCCGACAAGAACTACAGTTTCCATAATGTTTTGAGCATGCAATAAAATTAGATAAAATATTATCAGAAATAAAATTGAGATTATAGTACAAGTAAATTTAATTTATCTTAAATATTTTTTTTTAAAAAAATTATTGTTCACGTTCACATGACATGAATAATACAAGTGAAATAAATTCACTGCACTAGTTTTTTTTTTTAAAAAAAACTATTCACATAAACAGAACAATAACTCATGAATTAATTCACCAGACACTATTCGCGTGAACAGTGCCAGGTGAATCCACTTGGTAGTGTGCAGATAATGATGAATGCTAACGAAATAATCCTACTTGAGCTGAGAAGGAAGGAAGCAAACAAGAAATTGGGTTTTTCTTTCCTTTGACGACAGGCAAGCAAAAGTAAATTGAAAAATAGTAATTTTCTGCTTCACAAAACCAGTAGTACAAACTTAATTTTTAATGGGATCCATCTCCAAAATCTATGTTTCAAATGCTTACCAAACGATTAAAAATTGTAGTTGGAATAACATCAAAAAATATTTTTTTGCCATGTCATTGGCATAGCTGTTATGTCATTTTTCAGCCATGTTTCTAGTAGTGGTTTGGTTTATCGCTAATAGGGTTATTTTTTATTTTTTTTTTGTCTTTCTCATCCCCTAAAAATTATAACTTGATTTTTTTAATTGTTGGTATTTTAACTTCAATACTTATTCTTTTGATTTTTAACTTTTAGTTATGAAAGTTATATTAGTTTTTAATTTTATTATTTAGATATGCTATTCAATTTGTACATGCTTGTAGATATATTTTTTTAATATTCCAGTTATGTGACTAGAATATAATTAATTATTTTATTTAGCATAAATATTAAATATTACTTTTTTTTTAATATCTAGCCATTGTTATTTAAAAAAAAGAAGAAAAATAGCCATTGTTAATAATAGTTGCTATTGCTGTGACAAACCAGTTGTTACCTTCATGTGCTCTTTAGATTTACTTTATTCCCTTTCCTGCCACCTTGTGATAACTTATTTTCATTATAAAAAGAAAAAACCATTTACATCCTTTACAACCCTTTATTTTCTTTCCTTATATCCCCTCAAGTTTTTGTTCATTTTAAAAATGTAACTTTTATGCAATGGATTTTTTCCAACAAAATACTAGATTTGTATAATTTATTTAAATGTGCTTTAGGCTCTGTTTATTACTATAATACGGTGTATCGTGTTCTGTATTTTATTTTAATTATAAATTTAAAAGTATTTAATTAATTAATATACATCATAATTTTATATATGTTTCACTGAAAAATCTCTCTTAGGAAAATTATAATTTTTTTTTATAGGAAAAAAACTCCCCCAATCCCTTGAAATGTAAATTAATCCCTCAACTTTTAATTTCATCAATGCTGTAACTACTCTTTAGTTGATCTTGAGCCAAAAAAACAGCGGTGCAAATGCACATGATTCATGTCCCTCCCTCTTATCAAGAATAGGTTGCGAGGGTCAATCGATTCATTTTTTATCATTCATTATTATAATTAAACCCTTTTGAATACCAAAATTATTTCCATATACCATCCTAATTCTCACCCACCCATCATGTCTCTTTTATATCCCATAATAAAAACCTAGTCATTTTATTGCTTAAATAAAAAGAAAAAACACTATACATAATATGCATGGTTTGGTGGGTGTTGTGATCTCTATTTTATTGTATTTTTTTATTTATATGTAAATGAGGAATTTTTACTATATGGACATGTGGCAAACACGTGTGTTTGCATCATTGGTTTGGATGGAAGCTTGCTTAGGAGTCACAAAATGACCTAATTTCAAATAAAACATATATAATCAAAGATGGTGATGCTTGAAATTAGAAATCGAGGGACCAATTTACAAATGATTTAAGGTTTAGGGGAGGTTTGACTTGTTTAGCTTATGTCTTAAAATGCAGTCAAACAGGATGTCAAGTGATCTTTATTTATTGCATTCGGAGCTTGACACGTCTTATGCCAAGTGATCTCTAGATTGAGAGGGGTGACAACTTGTTAGGTTTTTTTTTAAAAAAAATTATATATTATTTAGCCATTGGTAGAGATTTCATATTCTCCCATCATCTTGGTATTATTTATTGGGATTCTACTTTTTAATTTGAAAAAAAGGGGGAATCAATGGCGATGGGAAAAGAAGTTAATATGTTAAAATTCCTACCCTTCTTTTTCTTAGATCCGTTTAAAGCATCATCGCTCACCTTCTCTACCGTGGAAGAATTTAACCTGCTAAAATAGCTTCTTTTTAAAAACATACCTCTCATATATATGAGAAATTTTATAGTGACAGTAGTATTAGTTATTCCATGAAGTTTTAAAAAAGATAAAAATAAATAAAAAAATAAGTCCATCTAAAAATAATAAAAATATTTTTCACCTGAATTTTTTTAATTAAATTTAAAAAATAATTAAAAAATATCAATAATTACTTTTTATAAACTATAAAATTTCTCATAATATATGACAGGTATGTTTTTGTCTGAGTAATGATTTTAAAACGATCCAATGTTGGTTTTTCAAGTATCACAGTTTTATAAAAGTTTGAGTTTAGGTAGTGTTTGAAAACTCAAATCAACTTGTGTTTTTAAAAAATTTAAATTTTTATTAAAAATTAATTTTTTTATATGTTTTGAATTATTTTGATACACTAATATCAAAAATAATTTTTAAAAAATATTATTTTAATACATTTTAAAATGAAAAAGACTTTAAATTAAACCTATTTGGAAGTGCGGTTATAGTTGCTTTTTAAAATATTTTTTATTGTAAAATATATTAAAATAATATTTTTTATTTTTAAAAAAATATTATTAAAATCAACATATAATAATAAGAAATAAATAAATAATATTAAAGATCATTTAATGTGCATTTTGCACGGCTAGTACTATAAAAACGAAAACTAAGAACAACAATGATATGAAAAAATCGAAGTGGAATTATATTAAAACATTAATTTGTTAGTGGTGTTTAAACAAGTTTGACAACATATCAATTATTTAAAATTATATAAGCGTCGTTCATTGATGTTTTACATTCCTAATTTGTATTTAAAGATGATAGTAACTAAAATTATATTTATATCATTTTGATAACTACCTTTATCCTATTAATTAATGTTTTACATTCATGATTTGGTTTTTACCGGTGACTTTTTATTTTTTTTTAAAGAGTTTCACTGATTTAAGATATTTTTATATTTGCAAAACTTGATATATAAGTGAATAAATTACTCACTTATTGAAAACATTTACTTTATATCCAAATTCTTATTAAAAAAAGTTAAAATCTCTCCAGAATATTGTAGCTCCAAACATCTTATTATTGTTTACCAAAACAATATAATGATGTTTTGGTATCTCCACCCAAAAAACTAACACTGATTTTTAAGTACAATGAAATCTTTTCACAATGATCTTTTATCATTAACAAATTATACAAGAACAAATAATTTTTTATATTAATTATATAGTAAAATAATCTAAATAACCTTAAAAACAAAAAAAATTGATGTCAAGAGGTATTTTTATATTTAAAAAATGATTTTTTTATATAATTTGAGCTGAGAATAATTTGATATTTGTCCAAATATAATAAATAATAAATAATTAAAATGGATAATAAAATTATAAAAATACCCTTAAAATAAAATAAAACAAACCTAAAGTCAATGGATATTTTTAACTTTTCACAATGATTTTTTGTAATTATAAAGTTAGCTCATGAACATTGTAGTATCTGACTAAATAAATAAAAAATGATGTGCATGTGTAGCACACCTCGAGACACCCACATCTAAGGGTGTGTTTGGTATTGCTTTAGCTGTTATGGTTGTGGTTTGAAAAAAATTATTTTATAATAAGTACTTTTAGTTGAGGTTGGTTTGGAAATATATTTAGTTAAAACTGTGGTTGAAATTGAGATTGAATAAAAAATAGTTTAATGTGTTTGGTTAAAAATGCTTTTGAAATTGAGATTATAAAATAATTTTAAAAAATATATATTAATATTTATGGTTTTTAATTTAAATATTGTAGATTTAATTATTACTATCACATCATGAAATAAATCATACTTTATATAAAAATATTTTTTATTATTTCATTAAACTATCTACAATTTTATTACGTACGAAATTCATCCAATAAGAACTACAATTTCCATGATGTTTTGAATATTCAATAAAATTATGTAAAATATTATCAGGAATAAAATTGAGATTACAGTACGAGTAAATTTAATTCATCTTAAACTAATTTTTTAAAAAAATTATTGTTTACGTTCACATGACATGAACAGTACAAGTAAAATCAATTTATTACACTAGTATTTTTTTAAAAAAAACTATTCACATAAACAGAATATTAACCCATGAATTAATTCACCTGGCACTGTTCACGTGAACAACATCAGGTGAGTCCACTTGGCAGTGTGCAGACAATGATGATTGCCAATGAAATACTCCTACTTGAGCTAAGAAGGAAGGAAACAAACAAAAAATTGGGTTTTTCTTTCCCTTGGTGGCCGGGGGCAAATATGAATTGAAAAGTAGCAAACTTAATTTTCAGTGAGATTCATCTCCAAAATCTGTATTTCAAATACTTATCAAACAATTAAAAATTATGGTTGGAACAAAACACAGTTCCAACCACAATACTAAATACCTTTGAAGCATCTTGTGTCTTCTAACATTAAAAAATATTTTTTTACTATGTTATTGACATAGCTGTTATGTCATCTTTCAGCTATGTTTTTAGTAGTGGTTTGGTTTATTGCTAATAGGGTTTTTTTTTTTTTTATCTTTCTAATCCCCTGAAAATTACAACTTGATTTTTTTTAATTGTTGGTATTTTAACTTTAATATTTTTTTTATTATTATTAACTTTTAGTCATGACTATTTTGTAGAAGCTGTGTTAGTTTTTAATTTCATTATTTAGATATGCTATTCAATTTGTACATACTTGTAGATTTTTTATATATATATTCCAGTTATGTGACTAGAATATAATTAATTATTTTATTTAGCATAACTATTAAATATCACTTTTTTTTTAATATCTGGCCATTGCTATTTAAAAAGAAGAAGAAGAAGAAATATAGCCATTGTTAATAATAGTTGCTATTGCTGTGACAAACCAGTTGTTACCTTCATGTGCTCTTTAGATTTACTTTATTCCCTTTCCTGCCACCTTGTGATAACTTATTTTCATTATAAAAAGAAAAAACCATTTACATCCTTTACAACCCTTTATTTTCTTTCCTTATATCCCCTCAAGTTTTTGTTCATTTTAAAAATGTAACTTTTATGCAATGGATTTTTTACAACAAAATACTAGATTTGCATAATTTAAATGTGCTTTAGGCTCTGTTTATTACTATAATACGGTGTCTCATGTTCTACATTTTATTTTAATTATAAATTTAAACGTATTTAATTAATTAATATACATCATAATTATATATATGTGTTTCACTGAAAAATCTCTCTTGGAGAATTATAATTTTTTAATTTATTATTTTAAACTACAATAATTAAAATTATTACATCGGGAAACATACTTAATACTAAAGAGGAGAAGTGGAAAGGTGGGTTTCCAATGCTGCATGGTTCCACAACTAATGTGAGTAGTGTACGGACAATAAGGAAAATGGCGACTTTCTAAGACATGAATCAACTATAAATGGTAATAGTCTCAATTAAGTTTTTTTTTTTAAATGTGTGTTGATATTTATCTTTTATTTTCATGTTTGTGTTTTCAAAATATTTTGTACGAGACATTTTTTTAATACAAAATATTTATAAAAATAAACACTAAAGTTTTTTTTCTTAGAAAATTAGTTTACTAGGACAAACTATAAATGATGAGGATGGGCTAACAAACCATTTCTATGTAGCCTTAAAAGTTTATATATGTGTGTTTTTTATTTTTTAATTTCTCATATAATTTATATTTCTTTCAAGCAATATAACAAACAATTTTTTTTATTTGGTTTTGATTGAAGAGAATTTTATTGAGGAGGACTGAAATGAAGAAGCTTCTTTTGAATGTGAGTATTTATTCTTATTTGTTTCATGGTTAGAGATAAATTTTTTGTATGCTTAAGAATGTCTTGTTATTGTGAGACTTGATTATTTCTCTCGTTGATATTTTTTTTATGAGGCTTTTTTCTAATATATTCTGTTTTTTTTTGCATAATAATGATTTCTTTGTTCTCAAATTATATTAGCGTGGAATAGGTAGCCTCCCTCAAGAAAATAATATTTTGCACATACACTGTAAGCCCTTCGAAAATTTGGAGGTTTTGGAAAATGAAATAAATAAAAAATAAGTAAATGATAATTGGAAGAGTTTTAAATAAGTATTAAATGGACAGAAGGGTTATGGGCTTTGTAATTTAAAATTGTGTGAGTTTTATTGTTACCATGAATGATGGAAAGTTATGGTAGAGAGTATAATAAAAATCAAACAAATAAATATTTTAAAGTGAAGATAAATTATTGAGAGATAAATTGACAAATATAAGTAAAGTTAATCAATCTAATTACCAAATTATGATGGGAATTGAGAGATATACTTGAAAATACCTAAAAAGCTAGAGTGAATGGCAAAATGGTAAACAAGAGGAAAACATTTTCTTCCTCCTCCCGGCAAGAGGCCGTCGACCATTAACAAATAAAAAAGGTGAGGAAACTTTGATTTTCTTGTGTTTTCTTATGAAAATCACCAAAGTTCGGCTATTAAGATGGTTAATTTGGGATTTTAAAGGACTAAACAACATCAAAATGAGTTCAAGAGAGAAAGGGTGTTGATAAAAATCCAATAGGAAAGCATTCAAAGTTATAATGAGAATTAACTGAAATTCTATCAAAGCTAGCATACTATGATTGATTTAGTGTTCTTATATAAAAATTAAAACATTTATAAGAGTTTTGTGGATTGATGTAATTAGTATAAAAAAGAGTTGGAGTTACTCAAAATATTAAAGGAATTAAAAGGAAAGCTTGGTGTTCTTGGAGTATAGCTGACCATATTGGGAAAAAATAAAAAAGTGTGAGACCAATGCTTTATTTGTTTTTTTTTTTAAAAAATTGAAAATTATTTTCTTTATTGTGATAAACATACGAAAAATTAGTCAAAAAAAATTAAATTTTAATAAAAAAAAATTAAACTTTAATGTCTAGAAAATGTTTTTATTTTATTATCCTTAAAAAACATTTTTTTTTAATTTATGAGAGCAAAATGTCTCCATTTCTCTCTCTTTTAGTTAGTTTCACTTAAAACTCTTTTGAAAAGAACATTTTTGCATGGTTGTTGGAAATCTCTCTCTTGAATCTTTTTATTAAAAAAAAATATTTGAATGTTTACAAATGAAAAAAATATTAATAAGTTTTATTTAAAAAATATTTCGCAAGGTTATGTATCTATAATATTATATTTAAAATATTTATATTACATATATAATTATATTTTATAAAATAAAGCTATATATAAATATATGAAATAATAAAAAAAACCCATCATTATACTTTTTGGATCTTATTTTTTTATTGTAAGTGATTAAATATTTATATTAAATATTATATATATCTTAGATAACTTTTTTATAAAATAAAATATTAGAACATTATTTTTCAGTTTATTTTTATGATATAATTAAATACTAAAAAGTGTTTTTCAATTTGTTTTTTATAATATTATTAAATATCAAAAAATAATTTACTTTCAAAAAATCTATCTTTCAAAAAAATTACCTTAAAAAAACAACTTTCCAATGGGATCTAGATTGAATGTTTGTTTATTTATGCTTATTTATATGTAATTGGCACACATTGATGCATTGATGATGATTTAAAATGAATAAATTTCTTGTGTTGGTTGTATTTAAAATTCGTTATACCAATTGTGATTATTAATGGAATAGCTAAGTTGTTGTGTTCTTGGGAAAATATGAATGTGATAAATGTTGATTTTGATGAGAATTGAGAAAATTCTTGGCCTTGTAAGGGTGGAAGTTTCGGCTTGTTATAGACGAGAAAGAATTTTTGAATGTAATGTTGTGTTTAATTGTTGTTAAAACATGAATCATTGAAATGATACTTGAACAAGAAATTTGAAAGGAGGTAATATAAAAAAAATTGATAAATAAATGAATTAATGAATTTTTGTTTTTGAATTGATCTATTCGCCGCGATCTTAACATTCTTTTTTTCAGTTCAATTAGGCGTAGCCCGCAGTGGAGCATAGAACACCTATCTGTTCTCTGTCTTCCACTCTACAAAGCACAACAATGATAGGGCACGACACAGACGCTTCATTTCATTAAATAAATCTCTCCTTGGAGGTCTTCAAGCGCTCTCAAAATTTAAAAAATATATTTTTATATTATTTTAATATACTAATATTAAAAATAATTTTTTAAAAAAATATTATTTTAAATTATTTTTAAATAAAAAACATTTTAAATCCCAACCAACACTACAATCTAAAAAAAAAAAAAAACCCTTCAAGTATAAATTTAAGCACAACCCGCTATTAGTCGTCTGATCATTTTACAAATTTCCCCTCAAACATTTTATTGACTCACAATCATGGTAAAATCATATTTTTAATAAGATATATTTAAAATTATTATCTTTACAGTGAGTAACTCAATCCTTTTATATTATAGCTATATAGTTAAGTGATTTAAATACCTTTAAAAATATTAAAATTAAAGATAAGGGGCTTTCAATGCTTTGATTGGACAATGACACGATTGAAAAAAGAAGAAGAAATTGATGTCCAGGAAAAGTTTTATATTTTTCATATTTTTATTATAGTTTTTTTAGTTATAATCAATTTCAATAAGGAACAATTAATTTTTTTAATAAATATAAATATAATTAAAAATTTTAAAGTGATCGGTGCTTGTGTATTACACGCTACAAGTGAATAGTACTTATCTTATTTGGGTTTTGCCAGTGGCAATTCCTGATTATCAAACATTATTTTTAGCGACAATATTAGAATTATTATGTCTTTTTCTTTTTAGCAGTCGAATGTGCATGCACGGTGGAATAACAGTCATGCTCTTGTGGTTTTTCTTTCTCTTTACCTAGGATCTCATGCCATCATTTTCAAAAATTAAATGTGTCCTATTAATTTGTATATATATCATTCTTATTGTTATTTGTTTTTTTCAAAGCTTTTTAAGGTTATTTTTTTTAATTTTATCTCTAAATATTTTATTTCATTTAATTTTTGTATCCAATTTGGTTATTATTATTTTAATTATTATTTTTTTAATCATTTTATTTATTTATTTTTCAATTTCATTACTCATCATTTTATTTCATTTAATTTTTGTATTTAATTTGACCCTCATTCTTTTGATAACTATTTTTTAAATTGTTTTCTTGATTTTTTTATTTTATCTCTTGTTATTTTATTTTATTTAATTTTGATCTCAAATTTGATTTTTATTCTTTCGATTGCTATTTTTTTTTAAGGCCTTTTAAGGTTGTTTATTTAATCAATTTTATCTTCAACATTTTATTTCATTTATTTTTTTTCCAGTTTGGACTCATTTTTTTATTGTTATTTATTTTAAATCCCTCATTTTTTTTATTTTTTATTTTATCTCTTATCATTTTACTTCATTATTTTTTTTTTATCCAAGTTGGTATTCATTATTTTAATTATTATTTATTTTTTTATAATTTAGGATGATTAGAACTGCTAATTGATTTTTTTTATGTTTACTTTTTATGAGGTATTTTGATCTGATGACCTGGATCATTAATATAGAAAATTAGCCTGATTTAACTTTGATTTTTTTTATTTGTTCATATTAGATTAATAGATCTTGAGCTTTATAATTATTATTTTTATCTTATATTTTAAATTGTAGATTAGTTAAGTTAATTTTTTTTGATATTTTTTTTAAAATTAATTTTTTTAGTTTCATCTTTTACAATTTACTTTGTCTAAGAGGATCTTCAATATTTTATTGAATTTCTTATGTGTATGTTTACTTTGGTGCTATTTAGACCTTGAATTATTTTTAAAATTTTTTTATGAAATTATTATATTTTTATTTAATTTTATCAAATAAGATAATTGTTATCTTTTAAGAAAATGTAAATAATATATTTTTAAAATATTGACAAGTATTTTTTTTAATTCATCATTATTTTTTATAATTATATTATTAAATTAATTAAGTTTATCAAACTCTTTCACTCAGTTATTCATATGAAGATTTTTGGTTTTTTTTTTTAAACTCTATAATCACTCGGCCATTTTTTATTCTAGAAAAAATGTAATCCGAACTGCGGTCTATGATGGGTCAACTATCTAGTTTATCTGTCTCCGTTGTTAGAAGTATGAAATTACGAGCTAGCTTAAGAACAAAATAAAAAAAATAAAAAAAATTAGGAAGGATTGATGTCTCACGCACACCCAGGCAATTCAAAATGTCCCCCCCCCCCCCCCCCCCCCCCCCCCCCACCACCAAAAAAATTCTCATCGAATCTGCCTCTCTAAATAATCAGATAATCAAACCTCATTCTTTCCAGATTATTAATCTTTGTAATTAGATGGCTGCTCTACACTACGAAGCAGCTTTAGACTCCATCTCTGTATCAGACATTGAAGCTCTTGGGATTTCCCCATCAAGTGCACTCAAACTTTACGAAGATATCTCTGAAATCATCAACACTCATGGTCCTTCCTCTCCTCAAACATGGACTCTTCTCTCCAAACGCATACTTCATCCTCTTCTTCCTTTCTCCTTCCATCAGATGATGTATTATGGCTGCTTCAAGGACTTTGGCCCGGACCCGCCCGCTTGGTCACCCGACCCGTAAGACTTTTCATACATGATGTTAAGTTTGAGACCTGTCTGGCGTGGTTTTTTTTTTTTATTTTAGTATAAAACATGTCAGGGAAAAACATGAATTTGGTTTAGAAATGTATTTGATAAAAATGACTTAAAAACAACTCTCTTGAAAGAAGAAATGCGGTATAAGTTATAATGCATCAGTTAAAAGTTAAAGACATTCAACTTTTGATTAAATCAAGATTTTCATTGCAATTCAAAAGTTGTTATCTAACCAAACATATTTATAACTATTATTGAATCAAAAGTAAAAATCATTTTGCAGAAGTCATAACAAAGCTAACCTTAAATTATAATACTAAGAGGTAGTTCTTGAAATTGTGCAAGGAGAGAGAGAACAACTGAAATATCACTTGCGCTTGTCTTGAAGACAGACACTCTAGCCCTTTTATCCTAATTTTATTTTGCTATGCATGCCCGTTAGTTTGAATGTTGTTACATGGACAGGGAGGCTGCAATGCTGACGAATGTGGGGCAGTTATTAGAGAGGCGTGGAAAAGAGTTTTTGGGTTCTACATATAAGGATCCCATATCAAGTTTCTCTCACTTTCAAGAATTTTCAGTATCCAATCCCGAGGTAGAGTTTGTGCATGAATTTATCGGTGCATCTTTATGCCCCCCCCCTTTTATTCTGTCAAAATTGAACCGTGAGTCAATCTTTGGCGTGGTTTCCTATGTCTTTGCTGGTCAGGTGTATTGGAAAACTATTCTCGATGAAATGAGTATATCATTTTCAGTTCCTCCCCAAAGTATTTTAAGCGAGAATACAGATAGAGAAAGTTCCTTGGCAAACCCAGGTGGTCAATGGCTTCCTGGAGCATATGTAAATCCTGCAAAAACTTGTTTGACTTTGAATTGTAAGAGAAATTTGGATGATGTTGTTATAAGATGGCGTGATGAAGGAAATGATGATATGCCTGTAAGCAGTTTGACACTCGAGGAATTGCGGTCAGAGGTTTGGTATGCTGGTTTTCACATACAAGTTTTGTTTATTACAAGTTCTTTTATCTGTTGGCTAAAAATTTTCATTGCCATAATTTGGATGCATTAGCTCCATGGTGGAAAATGGAAATGGCCCCTCTTTAAAAAAGCTGTCGCAATACTGTAATTCTGTCACACCTTGCAATGACATACTTTGAAGTAGGTTTTGGATAACTTTGTCAATCTTCTAATATGGTTTCAACCTCATACCATTGTTTTTCTTGTCCTATAATTAGACCTCATATAAAGTTTTGTATTTATTGCTCTAGATATAGTTAAAATGATGAAAAAGATTCTTGTGGTGTGTTATGTTTGGTTGGGTTTAAGACTTAGTAGAGGTGAGTTGTATTAGGAGAGTCATAATCTTTTATCATATACAATCAGTGTAATATTTTATGGGAAATGATTTACTGCAGCTTGGTTCTTTCTAATTTGCTAAGGTATCATGAAGTTAAGAGATAATCACATGAGGCTTATCTCGACTTCTGCTAAATTCTTTGATTTTGGTTATTCTTCTCATATATTTTTGCCTCCAACTTTCTCCATGTCTGACGCAAATTTCTCCTTGCACTACAACTTGCAGGTTAGTTGCATATGCCCTCAATGCTCTGGGTTTGGACACAGGATCTGCAATTGCAATTGATATGCCAATGAATGTGGAGTCTGTGATTATCTACCTTGCTATTGTTCTGGCAGGACATGTAGTTGTATCCATTGCTGATAGCTTTGCTCCACCTGAAATATCAGCGAGGCTTAAAATTTCAGAAGCAAAGGCCATATTTACTCAGGTAATAACTTATTTCCTTCCATAGGAATAAAATTATTCGCATTCTTCATTGATATATTTGTGCTTGAATTTTCTCAAGCTGTGGAGTAACATAGTGGATTTTTAAGTCTATGTTCCTTGTCTGATACATTTCACTTAAATGAATTCTCTGCAAACCCTACTTCATCTTTGTATGATTACTTGAGTCGGTGATAGATTTTGCTCCTAGGGTTTCTTTAAGCACCGTTGTTCACTTTATCTCATTTAACCAAAAAAAAAAAAAATCTGCAATTTTTTTTTTGTAAGCATGATATCTTCCAATTGTAATTTAAATTTACAACTGAAAGCTGCTTTGGTTTAGATTATTCCTTTTCCACCTCTTTGTAAGAAGTGTAGCCTTATAGGATATATTTGATGAAGTTCCTTGGGATATACTTAATGCACTCTGGTTTGCAGCAAATGTCAGGACAACCTATGTGGAAGCTTACCCTAAATGACTCTGATTAGCCATTGTATTAGATGTCAAAAGGGACAATAAATCAATTACATAGGATACCATGAAGATCATTAACACACAAAGGCTCCTCACTCTATGGAATTACTTTCAGGTTTCACATATCTATTATTAAATAAAAATTCATGACATTGGTCACTGAGGTGTTAAACTTGTGAGAATCTATTAATCTCTAGTCATGCAATATTATGTTATACTTATTGGTTCTCAATATAAATGAACTCAATAAGGGCTATTCCTAAGTCAGTACTGATCATACATGTTTGTATCATGGCTGAGGGTTCATGTTTGTGATGATCTTTCAGTGGGATTTGTTCAATGCTAATGTCTCTTCCATGGTTTATTTATTGTTCAATCTATCAGAAAGTGTTTGAGCTCACCCTCTTTTATTTTCACTTGATACTGTGTTATAGTACTAAGTAAGTTTATGGTAAGTTTGTGCTTTGGAGATTTGGAAGCTGAAAATGAAAGGCTTCATCTCAGTAGTGGTGTAAGTATCAGAACTCTTAGCATAATAAACATCTTTGAGGTGATCTGCTCTGAATTATTCATTTTTATTTTCTACTGATAATGTTATGATTGTTATCCATTCCTCATGTAAGCATAGGGTCCTTGACTTTCTTCTCATTCTTCAAAACCCTTTTTCTCAGGATCTTATAATTCGTGGTGATAAAAGTATTCCATTGTACAGGTGAAATTCTATTTACTCTTTATTCATATAGTAAAAAATTCGGGTTCATGCATTTCTTTGTGAATATTTGACTTGCCATATAACTTCAATTCTACAGTCGAGTTGTGCATGCTCAAGCACCTATGGCAATTGTCATTCCTACCAAAGGCTGTAGCTTCAGTATGAACTTGCGTGACGGTGACATTTCCTGGCATGATTTCCTTGAAAAAGCAACAGATTTAAGGTATGCTTTCTTATGTTTTTTCTTTCTCTTTTTCTATATTTTCAACTTTAAATAGGAATTAACTGCTTGTTTAAGCTTCACATTGATTAAATGCATGATGTACCATATTATGGCTCCTCTTGCTCATAATTTGGACACGGCATGATATTTGTTCCGCATAAGCAACCAAAATGTGATAGTTTGGGACTTTATGACAGAAAGGCAATGAATGCACGGATGCATTGCTGTCCAATCAAGAATTAAAAAGTTCTGTGAAATATTTTCATGAGTTTTCATGTTTTGCTGAATCCCGTGGTGATAGTTCTCATCTTGTTTGATATAAAATTACTCCTGGTGTGATGGAGAAGTAATTCATTGTATGTCAAGATCATTATTTTTAACTTGGCATTATTTTGTTTGGTTTTATATGCTTGCCAATTGCTACTTGCTTTGAATAGTTTCACTTCTCCTAGGTGTTGAAGGGGCTTTTTGGAAATTGGATTAGTTATGCAAACTGTAGGCTGTTTGGTTGATTACAACTTTAAGAATGTCTTTCTGAGTTATTAAATCATATGCTGTTGGGAACAGACGAAAAAAATTATCTTGTTTTTCTTTCTTTTCTTGTTGGAACAACTTAATTTTGACATTAGCATATCTACTGCTTTCTGTTTCACATTTGACAATGCTTTAGTAAACTATCAAATAGGAATTTATCAAAGAGCTTCCTGATAAGTAATTTCTTTAGTTTGAACTTGTGATTGATGAAGTTATACTATTGATGCTACACATGCTCATCTGTAACATTAAAACTGCAGAGGAGATGAATTTGCAGCCGTTGAACAACCAGTTGAAGCATTTACAAATATCCTTTTCTCATCTGGAACTACAGGTAACTCGCTGGTATTCTAGGCTCCTTTAGCTTTCTGGCTCTTTATTTTATTGCTTAAATTCAAAACGGCATTTCTTTGAGCAAGTTGAGGTTTTTTTCCGTGCCTTTAGTTAAATTAATAATGAAATAAATTGCAAATCTTTTTAAAAACTGTTTTTAAATCACTAAAAGTTGTAATATGTCATCTAATTGCAAAAGAAAAGACAAGGTATTTTATATTTTTGGAGTAATCAAGTAAGATTAATGGTGTAAATTTGAAGTTATGGTGGACTTCAACCATGATTTCTCTGGAAATGAGGAAGGACAGGTGGTTACTTGAAGATGCTTCTTTTTTTTTTTTAATGTTTAGTTTAGTATTCTTAGTTAATTTCAAGAAGCCTATAATTGTGTACATAATTTCTTCATTATCACTTAAAGGAGCTTCAATATTTTAATGGAATTCTGGTTTTTCATGTCAGAAGAAATTGTAAATGTTCAGGTTCTGATTTGTATGCAAGTATTTGCACACCAACTTCATGGATCCTTCGGGTCAAATGTCATCCTTTTAACATCTATCATGAAGGGGATATCGGCCTACAATAGTTTTGTGATATTATGTTCTGTGGTTTTAGCATGTTCTACATAATGACTCCAATTTAGCACAGTTGTTAGCACTCACCATAGCGGCCTGAAGAACTTAAAGCTGTGGTTCATGATTCCAAGTAAAGAAAATAACACAAATTGATTGTAAGCTAACAGCATAAACTAAATCATAAGCTGGTGCCATTCTGACTTGACAAGATCTTTGGTAACTTGTTTCCATCAAAGTTTTTGAAGTTCTGGATATGATTTAATTGTTACAGTTTACCAATAGCCTTGATTCTGTAAATCAATGGGAGATACATCAGAACTAAACCTAATCATGCACAATTCAGATAAACTGTTAATTCTATTCTAGAGGTTTCAAAACTGATTAAAACTGAGAAAAGGTTTCAAATTCTTAGTGACAATTGTGAATGGGACCATTTGCTCATGTAGGGGAGCCAAAAGCAATTCCATGGACCCATTTGACTCCTTTCAAAGCTGCTGCTGATGCATGGTGCCACATGGATATCCGCAAGGGTGATATTGTTGCTTGGCCAACTAACCTTGGGTGGATGATGGGTCCTTGGCTAGTATATGCTTCATTATTAAATGGGGCATCCATTGCTTTATATAATGGATCCCCTCTTGGTTCTGGCTTTGCCAAATTTGTACAGGTAAGAATTCCATTCCCATTTGTCTATTTAATATTTCTCAGTGCCAGTTTTCTCTGTTGCCATCTGACTTCTTAATTTATCTTCCTGTTCCAAAATCTAGTGTTATTTTATGCGTTCACTTGTCCAGACCAACATAACTTCTAGAATATTTGCAGTCTTATTTTTTTTTTGAAAATTGAATTCTTTGTCATCTCTGCAATTGCTGTTCAATTTAATTCCTTTAATAACTTTAAGCCATAGATAATTCCGGAATCTTCTTACCAAGAACTTCTAGTGAGTCTCTCTCCATCAATTGTAAGCTATTGTCATCCTGTGTCTATTATAAGCTTTCTGACCTGTGGTTGAACTTCATTTTTTCCTTGTGAATTCACTTTTGTTAATATACTAACTGAACTTCCATTTCCCATTATTTGAAGAGAGAGAAAGAGAGGCAATAACAACAACCAAGCCTCAGTCTAAAACAGTTTATTAAAAATTTCACCTACATGTTTGGTATGTTATAATGTAATGTAATGAAGAACATAATTGTTCCACTCCTTTCTCTGGTTACCCAAATTCAATGTTATTGTGATGAAAAGTATTCATTGATATAATCAGTTAGAAAAAGAAATTGAAGTTGATAATTTCTTGAACTTACTGCCTTTAAATATTTTGAAGGAGGATTACATTTTTTTAATGTGATTACACTTTAAAGAGGGTTCGCATGATCAATTTTTTTCTTTATTCTTCTTTTTCAAGAAATTGTTTGAGAAATGTAATTATACTCTTTAATTGTTCCTAATCATGGTTTAATAATTGTTTTTTTTTTTTTATTAAATTGCAACTGTCATTACTGCATGCATGTAATCACCTTTACGACTTATAATTTGATGCGCATTACAATTCCAATCATCATTATATTCCATGAGATGTTAAAAGAGTAACCAAACAGTGTAATCAAAATTCTAATTTAATCACATTAAATCTCTACCTTGATTACGTTCTACCATAAGATGTTGATGTAATTCAAGTTACTCTTACACCCTCTCGTTTCTTCTTCTGGAACCTGTTTTTAAATTTGGGAAGTAAATGTGAATTTAAATTTAGTTGACACAGAAAACAGAATGGTGCTCCACTGAACTTCTCTCTTTTGTTAAACTCAGGAACAATACATAATGCAACAGTGGAAAGCTTGGATGGGAAGACATTAGTGTGAAAAGCAATTATGCATGTTTGCTACTTGCATGTGTTGATTACATTAGTTGATTGTTAAATGGTTTGACAAAGACATGATTTCTTTTCAAGAGAATTTTATTTTCTGACAATTTTCCTGAGAATATTTTGAAAGACATAGGATTTGAAAAGTAATATTGCTTAAGATATGCTGTTTAATATATGCTTTAAGAATTTAAGATTTTTGAAGTTCATACAAGTTCTCCTACAATTTGTCCAGGATGCTAGAGTAACGATGCTTGGTGTGATCCCAAGTATAGTCCGGGTATGGAAAAGTGCAAACTCCACATCAGGCTATGATTGGTCTGCCATTCGGTAAGTGTAAGTTCTAGACTTTTACTGTAGTTTTGTTCTCACCTTGTAAAATGCGGTAGATATGCGAGGGTTTATTTGTGTTTTTCTGTTTGATTGAAGATTGTGTATTGTCAATTTTTTCCCCTGTTACTGATTCAAGATATATTCATTATGGTCTTGTCAAATATGGTAGTTGCTTTGCCTCCACTGGTGAAGCATCAAGTGTAGATGAATACCTATGGTTGATGGGACGAGCTCAGTACAAACCTATTATTGAATATTGCGGTGGCACAGAGATTGGTGGTGGATTTGTTTCCGGGTCCTTGTTGCAGCCTCAATCACTGGCTGCTTTTAGCACGCCAGCAATGGGATGCAGTTTGTTTATTCTTGGTGACGATGGTCATCCTATAGTGAGCATTATTGCACCTTACATTAATTTGAGAAAATATTAGTCCTTATCAATTATAACAAGAGCAGTATATGAAGTTTGGTTTAGTACTCAAATATTGAAATCTGTGCAAATAAAAATACTATCCATGAGTGGTTATGTGTTTCTGTTCGGAACATTATCTAGTTGTACCCTAATGAAGAACAATGATTGTTTTCCTACTAAATATATGCAGTTAATTGTTCGGATTCCTTCCTAACCAGGGCACCTTAAATTTGTGTCATGTCATGCTTAAGAAAGTTTGGAAAGACTTTGTTAAGGAAAATCTCTTTTTCTTTCTTATTTTAAAAAAATAAATAAATCTGACAAGCTTGTTATTTGGCTTCATCTCTGTTTTGACAAAAAGGTTCTACTGAACTTATAAATTTACTACTAATTGGAATTTTCCAATATTCCAATGAACAATTTGACAACTCATTGTTCCCGTTTCTTCAAGCACAGCCACAAAATGTACCAGGGATGGGTGAACTGGCACTTGGTCCTCTCATGTTTGGAGCTTCAAGCACACTGCTGAATGCTGACCATTACAATGTGTACTTTAAAGGAATGCCCCTTTGGAATGGAAAAGTAAGTGCTCCTCTGTATCTATCTACTAATTTGGTGTTGCAGCCACCTGAGTAGTGGACTTTTGATTTCATTCATGCAGATTCTTCGAAGGCATGGGGATGTTTTTGAGCGTACTTCTAGAGGTTATTATCATGCACATGGCCGCGCAGACGATACCATGAATCTTGGGGGTATCAAGGTGTGCTTTCAATCTTTTGATTAATAAAATCTTTGTAAATCAATTGTGTGTTTTGCAGACACATAAAACAAGCTAATCTCTCACCTCATTATAGGAAGATGAGAACATTGTTACCTTCCCTTACAAAAGCGGAGTAAAGCCAGACAAGCTATCTCTCATCTCGTATGCATCATATTAACCTGTCCCCTAACTTTCCTCTGGTTCTAAGCCATCTGTTGCAACCAAATTGCTCTTTTTAAAAATCATTCCTTAAGTATTTGAACTTCAATTCTTTCATCTGTTTTCATGGCCAGTGATTCTGTTCTGAAGAATTAGAAGTAAACTGACTGAGTTTTATCTCCCCAGTGAGATACAAGCCTCGAGAAACAGCGTTGCAAGTTTGAGCAACAGTGTTGCAAGTTTGAGCATAGCAAACATATTTCCAATCAAGGCAATCATATTTGAATTGCTTAATGAACAAATTCATTTCAGAGCGACAGGGTTTAAAATTGTTATGATGAACCTAATAATGCTGAAAAATGGGACCCTTTTGGGCATCCAAGTGCTACAGCTTCTGCTATTTTAATTTTATTTTCCTCAAGACATGGTTGTCCTCCTTGCACAACAAGGTTTATGTATGAAACTACAATTGAAGCTGATATGTTTTCTAGACATGGTCCTTCCATTCTTTTGTTTTGTTTTTTGATTTTTTTCTTCAATAGAAATGATTCTGTTTCTGCAGGTTAGCTCTGTTGAGATTGAACGCGTCTGTAATGCTGTTGATAGCAATGTCCTGGAGACAGCTGCCATCGGGGTGCCTCCACCTCAAGGTGGGCCTGAGCAATTGGTAATTGCTGTTGTATTGAAGGATTCAGATGATTCTACTGTTGACTTGGATAAGTTGAGGATTTCTTTCAATTCAGCAGTGCAAAAGAAACTAAATCCTCTGTTCAGGGTAATTAATAATAATTTCTGCTTGGCACATCTCTATTAACTTTCAAAATCGAGCACATGGAATTGACTTGTATTCATTATTCTGAAATGTGCAGATTTCTCATGTTGTGCCCTTTTCTTCTCTCCCAAGGACTGCTACAAACAAGGTCATGAGAAGGTTTTTGCGGCAGCAACTTTCTCAGCAGGACCAGAACTCTAAACTGTAAGAGATTCCTGTTAAGAAGGAAAATGATGTGAAAAGTTATCAAAGAGTGCAATGCTCTATCCATAGACTCTTCTATATTGAATTGACAATTGCTTTGTTGTGGGAGGAAAAAAATGATGTGCACAAGCAAACAATCAAACCATGATAAAACTTGTAAACATATTTGGCTGGAGATAAATGGTGAACTATGACCCAAATATATATTAAAATGATTGGTACCAAATTGGTTTATAGCCGGGCTATTTTGTCTTCATTGTTTCCCTTGTCATTTCTCTTGTTGTTTGGGTCTTTAATGGATTTGATTTGAGATGAAATTGAAGAGTTGCTATTAGGAATTAAATTGAAGTAGAAGGAAAAGATTGTAAGATTTATTAGATAATCAAGGTTTCAATTTGATACCAAGATGGTAGTTTATAAAGAGTAGAAATGGTTCTCTTATTCAAATGGTAATTAACGCTCATCTGTAAGATTACAAAACTAAAACTATACAAATACAAATAATTTATCATTTCAAAGATGTAAAAGATACCATCTATAGATTTTAGAGATACAAAAAGATACCATCTATAAAGACATCATGAGATAAAGTCTAGGGATAACATCAAAATAACGTAATTAAGACATCATGAAATAAAGTCCAGGGATAACATCAAAATAACATAATTAAGATAAAAATAAATAATTTTCATAAAAATAAATAATTTTCAAAGAAAAATAGATAAATATTGTTTAATACATGTTTTAGACATGCTGAAAACCAAACAAGACACACAAAAAATTTAAAAATTAAAATAATCATAATTTTTTGCATATAACTCCAATATATGCATGATAAAAAAACATCTTGTTTTAAATTTTAAGATCACAAGGTAAACTTATTTTTCCATGCAATGAAGAGATGCAAATGCAAACTCCAAAATTGACCAATGGGATGATAATAGTAACATCAAGAACTTCATTCATTTGCATTATCAACTCAAACTTAAATAGTTCAATATTAATAGGATCATTAGAGAATATTCCTATGTCATGTTCTCCCTGTTGAAAAGCACTTGTTCTTGGATTATATATACTATCATCACCATAGTAAGGAGTTAAGTTAGCCACATTAAAAGTGTCTAAAATATCTATATGTATGGGTAGCTCAATCTTGTAGGCATCTTCACTAATCCATTTGAAAACCTTAAACGGAGCATCAACCCTAAGTTTGAGCTTAGCATACTTACCATGTGGAAACCTTTTTTTCTAAGATGCATCCAAACTAGATCACCTTCTTGAACTCTTAAACTGTTATCCCATTTCTTCAGTATTATTACTGAAATTTACGCTTAATGAAAGTGGAATTAAATCCAAGGAATTCCATGGATTCTGACTATATATAACTTGAAAATGACTACAACGAGTATTTTGACTAATAGAATGATTATAAGCAAATTCATCTTGTGGAAAAATAAGATCTCAATCTCGAATATTAGTTTTCACCAAACTTCTTAAAAGACTTTCTAAACTCCAATTGATAACTCCAGTTTACCTGTCAATGTGAGGATAATAATTAATGTTGAACTGAAAATGAATTCCAAGTTTTCTTCAAAGGGTACATCAAAATATAACTCATGAACTTATAATCTTGATCTTGAATATGATTTTTCACTAAACTTCTTAAAAGAATTTCTAAACTCCAATTGATAACTCCAGTTTACCTGTCAATTTGATGATAATAAGTAATGCTAAATTGAAGATGAATTCCAAATTTTCTTAAAAGTGTACATCAAAATATAACTCATGAACTTAGAATCTCGATCTAAAATTATTATTTTTTAAAATGCTATGAAATATAATAATATCCTTGAAGCATAAATCAACAATATTACTAGCATTAAATAACCAAGTTATTTTCATAAAATCTTCCTTAATAAAACCCCTTGATGTGAGAGTTGGGGTTTTTGCATGAATGCCATCAAGAACCAATATATTTCTAGTCACAAAGTTTTTAGCAGTAAAATATGAACTAATTCCATAACCTTTTCAACTCTTAATTCATCAATACCTTTGTTTTGAACCATTGCTGAGAACTTGCTCTTGATAGGCCTTATTTTATAGAGGTGTGACCTATTTTAGTGTAATTACTAATATGATATGACTATATGGAACACCTTGAAGTTTGAGAAATAAATGCCTAAATAATTTTATCTTCATAGTTATACATTACTTCATACTTTTATTTGTTAATTTCTTTCACCCTCTTCTTGAAAAAGATGAGAGCCCCTCGTAGACCTCAAATGACTTAATATGTGGTTGTTACTACATTTGCATATATAAAAGAGATGGGATAAATCTGTAGCAACCAGCCCATTAATATGTGTCATATCAATCAATAAAATTGTCTTTTACTTGTCAAATACTGAAAAGAAAAGTACCATCAAAACTTAATAGTTATTAGAGAATTAGGGTTTAAATTAAAAGGAAAAAAACCACCATCTTTAATAGGTTGAAATGCAACTCTTTGATGGGTTGAAATGCAACTCTCTTACTCAATTACCATCTTTAATGGGTTGAAATACAACTCTCTTACTCTATTGGATATGGATAATTATTTCAAAGTAAAAATAAATGACACAACCAAACGATTGATGTCTTCTTTAAAGTGTAGGAGTGTCGAAGTAATAAATAACTCGGCAAGACCGGGATCGAACCACAAGGAGGTTAACTATAAAAATTATAAATAATAATAATGATGATGATGATGATTTAAAGAGGACTTTGAGATGTAAGATTAATGTGAAGATTAAACAATGATAAAAATAAATGTTAAAGTTAGATGATCCACTAATGGTATTTCAAACAAGTATAGTATAAACACTTTCTATTACTCAATTGAAAACTACACACAATTGAGGTTCTAATCAGATTATTAATTGTTAACAAGATTACATTAGTTATCTTATTCGAATAATGCTAATACTTGTAAATGTTTTTAGGTATTCATTATTATAACTTATGTTAACAACAAATTGAATCCCTTTCATAGCACAAGTGTCGGTTATACCATACGGTTGGGCACACTTGTGCTATGAAAGTGCCAAGTATTTGTTATACCAAGTGTTATCCAATACAAATCCAGATTAACCATTTAACAAACAAAGTATTAAATGTGAACAAGATAACAAATACAAAACATATTAGTATCAAACATTAAGGTCCATGTTGAGGTTATACTATACTTATTCTTACACCATTAGTATAACCTTTTCACCTAGACATAATAAACTTAACTAAAAATAATAAAAGAGAGAAACATGAATAAATAAGATTAGAACATAAATAAAATAAAAGTCAACTAAGTGAAGGAAATGAAATGAGAAGCATAAACAAGAGATTGATATAAGTAAAACTTAAGCATTACAATAAAGAGAGAGCAAGAATATCATTTTGATTTAAAAACGAAGATGCCTAAATACATGAAAAATGCCTCTTTTTATAGGCAAAAATTAAAAACTATTGATTTGTTGACTAATTGTTGAGTGGGTGACCATATCTTGATTTGATGACAATTCTTATCTTCTTGTTTGAACAAAACGTTATTGCTAATATCAGAATTTGAACAGACTTAATTAATAAAAGTTCTAGGAAATTGTTTTAGCTTTCTAATAAAAAAAATTGAGGTTATTTAGACTTTTAGAACTCAAGATATGGGCTGAACACTGAATAATATCTGGGCTGCAGGACAAATTCAGACTTTTCTGTTGTTAATAAGATTTGAACTTCTAGATAGTAGAATTGAGTCTTGCATTCCGTAAGAATATTTTAGGCCTATGTCTAAGCTCTCCATTCATATAGAGTAGACCCAAATCCAAGTTCTACAGCTCCAGATATAACCCAATGGCTGAACAGTGTTTTAGTTTGGACTGAACCAGCATCTCTTTTTTAAGCTTCACCCTCTCTTTGTCTTCTCAATTTCAGTAGTTGAACTCATCAATCAATCCTTTAATTTCTGTGATAGGCCTGTATTTAAGATGAACATTTACCATAAATTAAAGATATCTTATAGTATCAGACTTATTATTATAAAACATGCTTTAGTTAAGGAGTTATTGATATTTCAAATGCAAAATGCTAATATAAAACTTTGATAAAAATCCACTTTTAAGTACTAATCAATAAATCTTCTCCTTAACATTGTTTTGAAGACTTGGAAGATTTGGAGATTAATTAAAATAAGGACAAACATTCAATGATACCATTAAATTATTGAATTATTATTATTTTTTTAGTTAATTTTATTATTTTCATCATTTTTTATTTCTTGAATAAAGACTTTTGTTAGGATAATTGATACAAAACTTTAAGCTACTTGTTAAATGATATTTATTTTTCATACAAAAATAAATATCAGTAGTTACAACTTGAACATTGATACGATCAAAAGATTGATGTCTTCTTTCAAGTGTAGGAGTGTCAAAATAATAAATAACCCGGCAAGATCGGGATCGAAACACAGGGAGGTTAACTATATACATTATAAACAACAACAACAACAACAACAAGAATAAGTGAGGACTTTGGGATTGAAAGTTTAATGTGAGGACTAAACAATGATAAAAATAATTATCTTATTTGAGTATAGTATAAAATTTTTCTATTACTTAAGTATAGTATAAAATCTTTCAAATGAAAAACATAAATAAGATATTAATAAAAATAAAACTTAAGCATTACAAAAATACAAAGAAAGAAAGAAAAAACATGATCTTGATCTGGAGATCAAGATGCCTAAATGCATGGTAAATGCCTCCTTTTATAGGTCAAAATTATGAACTATTAATTTGATGACTAATTGACGAGTGGGTGACCAACTCTTGTCTTGGTGACAATCCTTATCTTCTCTTGTTTGCCCAAAACATCATTAAAAATGTCAGAATTGGAACCACTTGAAACATAAAAGTTATAGAAAATTGTCTTAGCTTTCCATAAAAAAAATAGAGGTCATTTGGACTTCTAAAACTTCAGATATGAGCCAAACACTGAATAGTATTTGGGCTGCAGGACAGATTCTGACTTCTTCATTGTTGCTATAATTTGGACTTAACAATGACCTTTTTAAATCTTGGGATATGAAAGTTGTAGGCTTATGTCTTACCTTTCCATCCATATAAAGTAGAACTAAATCCGAGATCTACAGCTTTAGATATGACCTAATTATCGAACAATGTTCTGTTTGGACTGCACCAACATCTTTTTTCTAAGTTTGGTCATCTCTTTTTCCTTTTAATTTCAGTTCTTAAACTCATTAATCAATCCTTTCATTTATGTGATAGGTCTGCATTTAAAATGAACATTTACTAAAAATTAAAGGTATCTTATATTATTATATATGTTATTATAAAACATGCTTTAGTTAAGGAGTATTGATACTTCAAGTGCAAAATGATGATATAAAACCTTGATAAAAATACACTTTTAAGTACTAATCAGCTGCAAGATAAATTCTGACTTCTCTTTTGATGCTAAGATTTGGACTTCCAAACAATAGAATTGAGTTTTAAATAATCATGAATGTTTTAGGCTCATGTCTTAACTTTTCATCTATATAGAGCAGACCTAAATCTAAGTTCTACAGCTTTAGATATGACCCAATGACTGAACAATGTTCTAATTTGAACCTCACCAGCATCTCTTTTCTAAGCTTAGCTCTCTATTTGTCCTTTTAATTTTAGTAGTTAAACTCATCAATTAATCCTTTTATTTATGTGATAGACTTGCATTAAGATAAACATTTACCATAAATTAAAGGTATCTTATAATATTAGACATGATATTACAAAACATGCTCTAGTTAAGGAGTTATTCATACTTCAAGTGCAAAATGCTTATATAAAACCTTGATAAAAATACACTTTTAAGTACTAATCAGCTGCAAGATAAATTCTGACTTCTCTTTTGATGCTAAGATTTGGACTTCCAAACAATAGAATTGAGTTTTAAATAATCATGAATGTTTTAGGCTCATGTCTTAACTTTTCATCTATATAGAGCAGACCTAAATCTAAGTTCTACAGCTTTAGATATGACCCAATGACTGAACAATGTTCTAATTTGAACCTCACCAGCATCTCTTTTCTAAGCTTAGCTCTCTATTTGTCCTTTTAATTTTAGTAGTTAAACTCATCAATTAATCCTTTTATTTATGTGATAGACTTGCATTAAGATAAACATTTACCATAAATTAAAGGTATCTTATAATATTAGACATGATATTTCAAAACATGCTCTAGTTAAGGAGTTATTCATATCTCAAGCGCAAAACGCTTATATAAAACCTTGATACAAATACACTTTTAAGTACTAATTAAACAACATGAAACATCCTCTAAAAATTCTATCTTCTTTTTTTATTTTATGCTTTAAGTAATGATTTTACGTGTATATTTGCATTTCAAAGGTTAACTTTTAGTTCATTTTCTAGCTTGGTTTGGATTGATTTGGGAGTTCAAGAAAGAATCTGAACACCTTTCTGAAAGGAAAGACAAAGATTTGGTTTGAAGGCTATACGTGTGGCTTGAAAGGTATTATTGATTGGGAAGAATTTTCAGGAGCCATATGTAGTCGGGTTGGTAATAGAGCTAACATTGTAGAGGAATTTAACAAATTAACATAGGAGGGTGGTATTGAGGAATACGCTGAGAGGTTTGAGGAACTAAAATTACTAATGCATTCATTACATTCCTTCTTGAATCCTAATATATCTCTAGCTTCATTAATGGATTAAAAGAAGACATCAAACCTATGTTGAAGATATTAAAACCGATGACATTGATAATAACTTTTGATTAAGCTAAATGGCTAGAGGAGTCGAATAATGTTTTGGCAAGAAAAAAAAAGTTAATACCCAGGCCATTAGCTGTGATGCAAGCAAGAAGACTGATAGGTAATCTTTAAACCAATTATGTGAATGATAACCAGCAAAAACAAAAAGCTCCAAAGACCATGTATAAGCAGAGGCAAAGGTTTGGGTAGCGTTTCAAGTGTAGGAAAAAATTCATGCTAGGGAAAAAAAATACAATGTTAAGGAATTACATATGATCGAGGGCAATAAGCAGGAAGAATTTTTGGATGTTGCAACAGAAAACATCACCGAAGAATTGACCATTAATAAGAAGATTGAAGAATATGGCATATCATTAAATGCATTGGCAGATAATTATGCAACACCATCAAAATTAGAGGCAGTTACTAGGGAAAGAAACTGGTAATTCTCATTAACAATGGAAACACACACAGTTTCATTGATGAACAAATAATGGGAGAATTGCAAATCTTTATAGAGAGATCCTCAGTATTAACAGTGATGGTTGCTAATGACAATATCATGTTTTGTGATTCTTATACAACAAGGTTTCAATGGTTTAAACAGAACTATGAATTTATAGCAGACTTACAAATTTTAAAACTAGGAAGGTGTGATATAGTATTGGGAGTAGATTGGCTAAGAAAGTTTTGACCACTCTTATTTGATTTCATCAAAATAAAAATTTCCTTTAAAAACAAGGGAAGGATGATTGAGCTTAAAGGTATTGTGGAAGTAGCCAATCTTCAGTGCATGACAATAGTGAAGGTTCAAAAGAATTTAAAGGCTTTTATCTTAGGGTTTGTGAGGCAATTTTTTTTTGGTAGAAGCAATGATAATACCACACCATGCACTTGCTAATGTGGAAATAACTAGGTTATTAGTAGATTATGCAGTTGTTTTTAAAGAATCAACATTACTGCCTACTAGGAAATATGATCACAAGATACCATTAAAAGTTGGAGCGCAGCCTGTTAATTGCAGACCCTATAAGAGCTCATTCTTCTAGAAAGAGGAGATCATAAGAATGGTTAAGGAGATGTTGCACAATAACATAATACAACTAAATGTCAATCCTTTTGCCTCTTCTATTTTACTGGTGAAGAAAAAGGATAACATATGATGTTTTTGTGTAGACTTTCAATAGCGGAATGAAATCAATATTAAGAACAAGTTTCCTATTCCTCTGATCGATGACCTATTGGATGAGCTATAAGGCTTCATTTTCTTTTCAAAACTGGATCTAAGGTTAGGATATCATCAGGTTCTTATGCATGAAGGAGCTATCGAGAAGATAATTTCACAATCATCAAGGGCACTACGAATTCAAGGTAATGCCCTTTGGTCTCATGAATGCTCTCACCATTTTCCAAGCTTTGATGAATGATATCTTAGTGCCATTCTTGAGAAAATTCATCTTAGTATTCTTTGATGATATTATCATTTATAGTTTTTTTTCAGAAGCACATATCAGTCATTTGAAGCAAGTCTTGATAGTAAACCCTTAACAAATATGCTCAAGAAGAATAACTTTCTTTGGCATGAAGGAGCACTAGAGGCTTTTCACAACCTGAAATGAGCATTGTGTGAGGCTTCAATTCTAGCCCTGCCTAACTTTACCAAATCATTTGTATTGGACACATATGCCTGACACTAGAATTGGAGTAGTGCTAAGCCAAGAAGAAAGCTATTAGCATTTTTGAGTAAGGTTTTGAGAGTGAAACACTTGGGGTTGTCCATCTACGAGGAGTACCTTGTTATTCTAACAGTAGTTGACAAATAGAGGTATTATTTAGAACAAGATTAGTTTGTCATTCAAATCGACCATGAAAGGTTTAAGTACCTATTAGATAAGAAGATTCACACTTCTATTAAAAAAAAAGGATTAACTAAGTTATTAGGGTTAAACCACCAGATCATGTAAAAAAGAAGAAGGAGAATAAGGCTGCAAATGCATTATTTAGAAGGAAGATTATAAAGGGACACGATAAAAGAGGAAAGGTTCACAGCCTTACAGGTAATTCCATCTTGGAATGACAAGATTTATGCCTCATATAAAGACAATGCCACTCCATAAAACATAGTGACGAGTAAGTTAGTGGATGCTACACAATCTTTTAACTTTACATACGATGAAGGTGTGGTCAAGTATAAGGGAAGAATTGTCATAGGGTTTGCAGGGTTATTGAGGGAAGAATTTATAAAGTCTACCCATGATTTTTATATTGGAAGTCATGTTTGGATCTAAAATATATGTAGACAACTTAAGGCTCATTTCTACTAGCCTTCCATGAAGAAATTAGTGCAAATGATAGTTCAACACTATGACATTTGTAAACAAGCTAAGGCTGAAATGGTTTCTTATTTTGGGTTGCCACAACCCCTTCCAGTTCCATAGGGTCCTTGGCAAGATATAACTATGGATTTTGTGGAAGGACTTCTAAGGTCAGAAGGCAAGGATGCAATTATAGTCATTATTGATAGATTTATGAAGTATGGGTATTTTATCATATTAACTCATCCCTTCATAGCTCAAGATGTAGCTAAGATTTTTTTGGATTATTTTTCTAAATTCCATGGCTTGCCTATCACGATACTAATTGATAGAGATAAAATCTTCACAAGCCTATTTTGGAGAGAATTGTTTAGCAAACACCTCTTATCATCCTTAAATGGATGGTCAAATCGAGAGAGTGAATCAATGCCTGAAAACTCACCTATAGTGCATCACTATGCATTGCCCCAAGAAATGGAATCACTAGGTATCAACAACACAATGGCTGTACAACAGTAGCTTTCATTTAATTATTAACATGATGCCATTCCAAGTATTATATGGATATGAACCCCCAACAAGATAGATGGTACTCACTCTTCTCAAGTTACCACTGTGGAAGAATGAATGCAAAGAAGGCTTTATATGGATCAACTTATAAAAGGGTTGTTGGAAGGGGTGAGAAATAGGATGAAGCAGGTGATGGATAAGAAGCGTTCTAAAAGAATATTTATGGTGGGGGATTGGGTCTTCCTAAAACTTCAGCCTTACAAATAGGGCATCATTATATATAAGAAGAATTTCAAGCTAAATCCTAAGTGTTATAGCCCTTACCAAGTTGTGGAATGAATTAGAGCTGTAACTTACAAGGTCAAACTGCTAGAGTGCTTCCTGTGTTCAATGTATCATTATTAAGAAAGAAGGTATCAGATGTGTATAGTTTCTCAGGCTTTGCCATTCATGGATAAAGAAGGCAGAGCCAAGGTTTACCTAATAGCTATGCTAAAGAGGAAGTTTATAAAAAAGATAATAGAGTTGTAGTGGTAGGTTTAATTCAATGGTTTATCTTATTTTTTAAAGACACAATATGGAAAGAACTGATATAAATTCAATTGCAATTTCTAGAATGACCTTTAGCGTTAAGGTCTATAGATTCTTGTGGTCAAGAATCTTTTTGAGGAAGGGGTACTGTTACGTTTTAGGTTGGCAGACTAATGATGAGAAGTTGCAACAATAAGAAGAAAGCTGAAGATCAGGTGGAAGTCGAAAATGTCAGGGACATACAACCTGCTGTCTAATTGTTAGGATTCTTTTAGTTAGTTAGAGAATATTTTGTTAGCAGAGTTTGTTAGTCAGTTAAAGTCAGTTGAATTAATCTGTTAAAAATTAATGTTGATCAAATATATTGAAGTTTGATTTCAATCTCGTTTCTCTTTTTTGCTTTTCTACTCTTCTCTATTATCACCCATTCTATTTCCCTTCTTTTATTTTTTTTTAATTTGTTAAGCTGATCTTAAAATAATCTCTCTCCTACTCTCCTCCTCTCCCATAAATTATAAGCTCCCTTACTCGTTTTTGCTATGTTTTTACTAGTTATTTATTTAGTTGTTTTAATTTTTTCTTCTTGCTAGAAGATATCAACAAGAAAACATAAAAAGGAAATATCATTTTACCCGCTAATTGTAAGAAGCCCTAGAATTAATGTTAAATGTGTAGTGGATGCACTTTACAAAGGTAACACTTTTATTTATTTATTATTTTTGAATCTTTTTAATGACATGCAAATTATGGACTAAACTGATTTCTTTTTCATCAAAAATGGATATTTTTGATATATAATTGCGCATGTTTTTACGAATTCAATTTCTTCCTAGCTTGCTTCTAAAACATATTTTTTCCATTTAAATATATGTTTTGTAAAATTATTTGCATGCTTTGCACTTTTTATGGCTTATGCCTCTAAAATCATGGCTTCTACTGGCTCACCTATACAGTTTGTGATCCCTTCTATTTGATTACAATTGTGTTCAAACTCAATAGATAACATCCTAAAATTCCCTTCTATGAATGTTTGGGACCTTTTCAAAAGTCTTGGTGTCAATCTTGTTAATGTAAAGAATAATTATTAGAATCATAAAATATTATAATTCTTTAATTAGCTTTATTTGATTGTAAATCATTCAAGATTATTGCCTAGACTAGTGTAATGAGGTTTTTTTTCCTCCCTAAATAGAGCTATGTATAGGTTATATATGAGCCTCCCTTGCTTATTAATTAGTACATCAATAAAAATAATAAATTCTTCCTCTATTCAGCTTGGTATCACAACAAAGATCTTAAGGTTATAGAATTTTTCTGAAATAGGAAGGCTAAGAGGAAATGGAGACACCTTTTGTTGGGGTGAAAACATACGAAGGGGAGAACTCAATTCTTGCAGATCTATGACAAGAATGACATAACTCGCCATTCATGAACCTACTACACCGAATGGAATCAAGTTAGATGACAACAACTATGCATTATGCTCCTAAATTATCGAGATGTATATCTCACGAAAAGACAAGTTGGGATACATAAATGGAGACCTTCCAAAACTTCTACAAATAGATCCAACTTTTAAGAGATTGAGAATTGAAAATGTAGTGGTAAAAGGATGGCTGATCAACTTTATGAACCCAAACAGGTAGACTTGACAAAAGGACATAGTTTATATATTCTTAGATGAGCTTGATGATAGACTTGAGCAGATGTGCTCTAGATACAACCATTTCCAACAGTGAAACAAGCCTATATGCCAATCTGGAGAGAGGATTTAAGGCAATATATGATGCTAAAAAATAAAAAAAGTCATATCTGGAGATGGGGAGGATAAAAACCTCAACATCATTTATCTTTTTTAATGTCAGCGAATGGAAAACTATTTACAAAATCATAAGGGGAAGGGGGGAGTTGCACACATTACGGAAATAAAAAACACACCAAAGACACATATTTCAAACTACATGATGAACTCTAGGCAAATAAAAAACCAAAAGCCAAGTAAAGTGAACATCCTGGTTGTGCAGCTCTTATAAGCATGGAATCTTTACTATCACTTATACTTGCATAAGAATCTCCAATCCATGTTGGAGAACAAACTAATTAGAATGACCCAGGTAATCAAGGTTATGTTTTTTGCTCTCACACGAGAAATCATGACTATGATGGCTGGATCATTAACTCTAGGGTAACATATCACATGACATATGATTCTTGTGATTTCTCTGACACCACTAAACCAAAATGAATATGTATTGCTAATGCTAATGAAGTAATATATCCAATGACAGGGGTTAGAATAGTTGCATTTTCTCCTTCTTTCTCATTACTACATACTTTGCTAGTTTCGTCACTATCCAACAAGCTATTATTTGTAGGACAAGTGACCGAGGAATTGCAATCTTATGCTCTACTATATCCTAGTTGTTGCTTATTTCAGGATATTCTTACCAAGGACATTAGTAGTCATGATATTAATAGGGAAGGGCTGTATTACATGGATGACTTCAGTTGTGGTAGAGCAACTAACATGTACCTCGTTGACAATAACAAACGACAAATTTGATTATGGCATAATCGGTTGGGACATCCCTCATTTTGGTATTTACGTTGTTTATTTCCAGAACTATTCATGAAGTTTCATAAGGTAAATTTTCAATGTGTTGACATATTTTGCTCGTTTCATAACATGATTCAAACATAATTTTCTGCAAAACTACAGATTTTGAGATCCAATAATGGTGGGGAATATGATAATACACAATTCCATCGATAGTTTTAGGGACATGGTTTGTATCATGAGACATCTTGTCCACAAACACCACAACACAATGGTGTTACAGAATGTAAAAACTGACATATCTTGGAAATCATTAGAGCTCTCTTGACAGCTGTTAATGTACCTAGTGGTGACTGCAGTATACCTCTTGAATAGACTGCCATCATGAGTTTTGGACTACAAGATCGTTTCAAGTTCTACGACAACATGTGATTTTACCATCAGTTCTAATGTTTCCTCCAAAAACATTTGGTTGTGTATACACAAAAATCAACAAACCAAGCTCGACCCTTATGTTATCCGCTATGTTTTTCTTGGGTATACAGCTCATAAGAAAGGATATAGACGTTATGATCTAGTTCATATAAAGAAAGACCAAAATACTAGGGAATCAAGGAGAAATGAAAAATGTAGAAAATGGTGAGCAAGTTGAAACAGAGATCGAAATACTAAGGGATCAAAGAGAAATGGAAAGTTTAGAAAATGGAAGAAACTTGAGAAGTCTCAAATGAACGACCTTCTATGCCTTGATAGTACCACAATCAGTTCAATCTCTTAAGAATATTCGTGAGGTACAAGTTCTAAACTCCTTTCAGGCATAGTCACGAACAACCTCCAAAATGATATTTACCCGATCATGAGATGAGCAAATCCAAGTACCCAATTGCCAACCATGTCTCAACTCAAAAGTTGTTTGAACCCTTCAAGGCATTTATGCATAAACTATCTATAAAAGATGTACTTAATATAGTGAATGAAACCAAAAATAATCCCGAGTTGATCTAAGTGATAGAGGAAAAGATGGAAGCATTGTAGAAAAATAATACTTGGATGCTCGTACCACTACTTAAAGGAAAGAAAATTATGAGATATAGATGGTTGTTCTCTATCAAGCACAAAACATATAGGTTTGTAGAAAGGTATAAAGCAAGGGTGGTTGCAAAGGGATATCCTCAGACATATGGGATAGATTATTAAGAAACCTTCTCACTTGTAATGAAATTAAATACTATGAGACTGATTTCTCTTGCTATAAACTTGGACTAACCACTGCACCAATTTGACATAAAAATACTTTCCTGTATGGAGATTTTATGAAAGAGGTGTAAATGGACATTCCATTTGACCTTGTTTCTTCGATACAAGGGAAGGTCATCTGCAAGTTACAAAAGGTGTTATATTACTTAAAACAATGCCTGAGAGCATGGTTTGGACGATTTAGCTTTGCCATGCGGAGATATGGTTACATGCAAAGTAATTCTTCTTGAAACACCAATAAGAAAAGGTAACAACTCTAATAATCTATGTTGATGACATGATAATTACAGGAAATGACAAGGAAAAAATCTCTAAATTACAAGAGCGATTAGCAACTAAATTTGAAATGAAGAATCTTGGAGGATTGAAGTATTTTTGGGCATTGAAGAGGCTTAATCAAAACAAGACATATTTTTGTCCCAAAGGAAATACGTGTTTGACTTGCTGTCTGAAACAGAAATACTTGTTGGCAAACCGGCTAATACAACAATTGTTCAAAACAATGGTTTGGGAGAATTTCCTGATCAGGCTTCAGCCAATAAAGAGAGATATCAACGCCTTGTGGGAAAACTAATATATTTATCTCATACACGACCAAATATTGCATATGCGATGAGTTTGGTAAGTCAATTTATGCATTGCCCTAGCAAAGATCATATGAGTGCTATGGTTCGTATTTCGCGATACTTGAAGTCTTCTTAACACAGAGGATGTTAAGAAAAAACCAACATCTGCACATTAATGGCTACATGAATGCAGATGAGGTAGGGAACATCACTGACATGAAATTCATATCTGGCTACTTCACATTTGTGGGCGAGAATCTAGTTATTTGGACACGCAAGAAACATAAAATAGTTGCTTTATAAAGTGCAGAAGCTGAGTTTAGAGGTATGAATAAAGAAATGTGTGAGCTACTTTGGTTAAAAAAAATAATGGAAGAAATTGGATGTTCATCTCAAGATACAATGAACATGTTTTGTGACAATAAAGCAATTATAACAATTGTGCATAATCCAATTTAACATGATTGTATCAAATATGTTGAAGAAGCACAATTTATTTCAACATGATTGTACCAAATATGTTGAAATGGATCGGTATTTCATAGACAGAAGCTTGAAGACAACATAATTCAATTTTCATTTGTGAAGTCAGAAGATCAATTAGTAGATATATTTACAAAAGCTGTCTCGGGCAAAATCTTCCACAACTCATTCGTCAAGTTGGGCATTGCTGATATATATGAACCTCCCCTGCTCATCAATTATTACAGCAATAAAAACAATATGTTCTTCCTCTGTTCAACAAGTCCTTACGCTTCTGAAGAGGAAGTCTGGAGTTCACGCAATTTTCTCCTGCAACAACATGCTGGACACGAAAGAAGCGAAGAATCAACAGAAACTGCCTTTGAGAAATTGTTGATGACTAGCTTTAGACAGGAAAGAAACAAAAATTAATTTTGAGACCAGGATAGAGAAGAAAGTGGAGGAGTCTCCTCCTTGGGTCAAGAATTTACTCAATTTTGTAGACCTTTTTTTTTTCTTTTTGGAAAGGTTTAATTGTATTGAAGAAGAAAGAATTTACAAAGTGAACATACCTCTCGGAGAACAGGAAAACCAAACTGCAAATAAACAGAAAGAAAGAAAGAAAACCAAACTGCAAATAAACAGAAAAGAAAGAAAGAAAAAACCAACCGAAATAACAAATGCAAGAACAATACAGAAAAGAAAGAGAGAAGTCTATACTAAGAATAGGTTAGGAGACTGGAATGTGCAGCATCCCAAAATCAACTGGCCAATTCTGAAAAGAAAAACATAAAAAAAAAACTACAAACTAGAAAGCTAAAAAAGGAAAGCAGCCATTGGACCATTACTCCAGGGATCTAGGATGCTCCAATCGTCTCGGATCAGGGGTGGGATGGTGCATTTGTGCTCCATGTTTGTTATGTGAGTTCTGATAAGCTGGTAGATTTCCTCACTAGTTGTCTGAGGGAGCTGGTAGCGGTTGCTAAAGATTCTGTTGTTCCTTTCTTGCCATATGAAGTAGACCATGGTGGACAAAAGGAGACGAGCGACCATGCGGGTGTTGTTCTTTTCTTTTTGGTAAGTTGTGGAAGCCCAGAGAAGTAGATGATGCCAAGAGATGGTAGGCCATTGCATGTTAGCTTTGTTGTTGATAGTTCCCTACTGAGCTGGAGTAGTGGCAATGGAAGAATAAGTGATCATGAGTCTCCGTATGCAACCACACAGAATGCAAGTTGTGTTTCTTATTATTCCAGCCATGTGCAACCTATCCTATGTATAATAGCTCCCTTAAAAATTGCTCTAGTCCTTACAAACTCCGCTTGTTAGTCAGAGTTTAAGGCCGTTTCCTGTTCCTATGTGATCCAAGATTGTTTTGGTTTTTTGTCCTAGAATAAATAAATGAAGCTGTTATTAATTATAAGTGGATATCAGTGACATATCTTTTTTGCTGTCTCATTTGGAAATCAAAGCTTCTGTCCTTTATGAAAGAAGCTTTAAAGCATGTGGATTGCAAGACTCTTGATTTGATGTTTTTTTCCGGGAGATGCTCCGCTCTCCTTTATGTGTCCGTGAGGCATGGTGTAAGAACTCTCATATCCCAGGTGCCTGTTTCTTTATATGTAGAGCCGTGGCCTTAACCATATTTGATTTTCACATTTTAAGTTTGACTGCAACATCTGGGAAGTAGAATAGATTGCAGTGACTCCTCCTTTCTCTGCATTAAGTGCTTTAATCTTGTGCAGGTCGCTGTCTCTTCGGCAGAGCTTTTGTTATTGGGTTGAGTCAAGTAATGAAACGATTGGAAGCTGCTTTTCTTTTTTCTTTTTGTTTAGTCTTTGTCCAGGATCTAGGCCTTTACCATATTGTGGTAACAATAAGCTCCTATATGTGCGTATCAAATTCAATAAATGCAAGACCTCCAATTATTAACCTGCTCATATTTATTTTATAAACGCATCACATTCATCACATGCATGGCCGATTTGGTCAAAATAATTTGTGTGATGGTTAAGGAAATTGTGCATAACACTGTTCGATGCTCCATAATATCAGGGATAGGGATAACAGTGACCGGTAAAAAGGAAACCGCTCTGATATTGGCGCGTCTATAATCTGAAAAAGCAAAGAGAATTAACTATTTTTAATATCCACAAGAAATAGTGCTATAAATGGCAAACACTCCATGCATATGCTATATATACATGCCAGACCTTGCTTTTTATTGTCACTGAATCAATATTCTTAAAAGAACAACATTTGTGTATTGTCTGCTCTCATCATAATTTAACAATGTCAATGTCCAAAGGATTGATGGCTTTTGGTGTTTTAATGCTCTTGATGACAACGTTTGTTGCAGGAGATGTAGCAGATACCACTACAAGAAAACCAAAATACTTAAGTTACGAAGGGCTTCCACGTTGTGACCCAGAAAAGAATCCCCACTGCCTCCATCGTGTCGCTCCAGGAAGAGGTTGCAAAGCAGAAAATGGATGCAGGGAAGGCTAGGGAGAGGAGCTAGCTAGCTAGTGAATAATATTATAAGCTAGCGCTTGGAACAAGGCAACGCCAATTCAAGGCCAACCTCCTTTTATGAATTCTTTGTTTTTCAACCTTCCATGCTAATAATAGGATGATCATGAATCGATCATCTGTTTCTCTAAGGGGTTTTTTCTTCTCGTGTTGTATCTATCCCATAAGATATATGTATCTTTCAATTCATTCATGAATTTCTTCCCATTAATTACATGCATTGCATGCATGCATATTGGGGTCCTGGTTGTGAGAGATGAAACTACATGTATATCTGTCTGTCCTTGTACAGTTGAGAACATCTCATGCATGCAATATCCAACGCAGCATAATATATAAATTGTTAATATGCCTCACTGTATATAGATCCGGGCCCGTTTGGATATATACTGTCTTCCTAATTCTATTTAAAATGTATAACTAGGAATCACTTATTCCATAACCTATCTACTCTACGATAATATTTCATCAACAATTTCCTAGCATCTACTACAAAAGATACATGAATTTGTACTCCGCCTCTAGCCATACATTTCTATAATACATATTATCAATTCATCATTTCTTTTATGCTTATGTTGTGGATTGATTCGCAACCATGAGATCTCATATCAACTGTAATGACTCAAATTTACATGCATCCTTAACCATTTAATAACAACATAACGTTTAATTAAGGTGATTTTTTTTTATCACAAAGTCTGCTTTGTGTTCTGAACTTGTTCATTTATACTAAAATTATTTACACATCATCATTTAATTTATATAAAGGTCTACCTAGTACAAGATTTTGTAAACTACAACATTGGTACCATGAATAAGGTGCTAATTAAAGAATTCCTATAAAAACCCACAAGAGATAGCATACCCGATAAGCATCTTTGTATCCATTGATTTCAATAGTTTTTTTTTTTTTTTCTAATTCTATAAACAAACACATCAATATTAAACTCTATATATACGTTTTTGTTACTATAGTATCTTTAACAAGCCAAATGGACAACCCCTAATACTAACGTTCCATTTTGAGGATATTTTAACTATGACTATTTTTTTTCAAAGCTACTCCTTATTTCTTTTCACATATATAACACACTCTTAAAGTTTTCATCTTTTCCACCACAATATCCTTTGATGAAGCCTTCAAAATGTTTCCCCACCGCATTGCCCTTATCAATAACTTGTCTCAAGAACAACTCCGTCAATTTACATTTATAATTATATATCTATAACAATTATCTTTCTATTCAAGACATATAATACCACATTCATTTTCTTTGTGTGATAATAACCATTGATACACCATAGTCACTAATCAATCTAATCCATCTTTTGTAATGCATAATCAATTCCTTTTTTTCACCATCCAATATTATAAACTTATATATCATGGACCAGCTTCAGTGGTCATGACTTGTTATTTAGAAACATTATGTTCATTTATTTCCTTCAATAATTATGTTTTACATTTAAGAATAATTAGTATCATCTATCCACCTTATTACCAAAACTTAATGTTCTAACTCAATTATATGACTGGATTCATAAATCCAAATCAATAATTATGGCTTGTGTTTTTAAATATATTTTCTGGATTCGTTGACTTCATTCATACAATTTGTTTGATACTTAAAACTAACTTCATGTATTTATTTATCCCATTTATTTATTTAGCCTATTCATCACTTTTCTAGATTTATCAATCTCGTCCTTTACACTTAGTTAATGTTTTAAACCTACCTTTTTAGATTCACTCAATCCATTTTCATACTTGAACTCGTATGCTACATTATCTATAATCACCAATTCTTTTTAATTACACGTTCATACTTTTAAAACATAATATCCTCCTTCATCATGGCCAGATTAAAATTTAGTATATTAGACTTGTTGTTGTGACCAATTCAAATTTTACATGTTATATGATGTCATTATGGTCAATTCAAATTTCATGTATTAAATTTCATCTTTAGAGTTAAATTAAAATTCATATATAAGTTCCTACCACAAAATCATATTTCTTTTCATATTATTTTCCCTCACCCTATAAGAGTATTTTCACTTAATGTCATTACTCTATTCTGAAGGTATAATAGACATAACAATAATTTTTTTGCTCCATGGATATACTTCACATAACATTTATTTCTTGCCCTTTGGACATAAATTATAATCTTTAGTGCATTTACTTTCTCAATCCAACATGATAACATACTTATCCCAAGTAAATTTAATATCATGAGTGACAACTACAATACATTTCATGTGCATTACAACCTACTAATGATTTATCATTATAAGTAGTTAAGTTATTAAATTTAATAAAATTTCAGTAGAGTATTTTCTATATAGAAGGAGATTTAGTGTTGAAAAAGGTTTCACCAATCCCCAGGGTAGATCAAAGTAAATGAGCACCTAATTATGAAGGTTTTAATGTAGTAAAGTGATTTATACTTAAAAATGTATTTTTATCAAGGTTATATATCATCATTTTGCACTTGAAGTATCAATAACTCCTTAACTAAAGCATGTTTTATAATAATATATTTAATAATATAAGATACCTTTAATTTATGGTAAATATTTATTTTAAATGCAGGCCTATCACATAAATAAAAGGATTGATTGATGAATTTAAGAACAAAAATTGAAAGGACAAAGAGATGGCCAAACTTAGAAAAGAGCCGGTGCAGTCTAAGCCAGAATACTGTTCGGTAATTCGGTCATATCTGGAGCTGTAGATCTCAGATTTATGTCTACTTTATATGGATGGAAAGGTAAGACACAAGTTTACAACTTTCATAT